>NC_052535.1:85651042-85805743 GCF_016699485.2 Gallus gallus
CACCTGCTCAGTGTCTATTCACAATGTGAATGTGCTGTTTTCTCTTGAGCAATAAAGATCTGCATTTCTAATACCTTAGGAAAAAAAATAACACAACAAAAAACAAAATCTAACATGAACAAAGCGATTTCTGGCCCTCTTTGCATATTACAAAGAAGAAAGATGGGCACAGACCCAACCCTTTTGTTCTTCTCAGATCTTCACTACTGTGAGCAATATTTGTCAAGAGATTGGAGACTGCAGATGAAAAGTGCTACCTACACGGCACTGTTACTGCTTAACTCACACCCTCCCAGCCACCTGCCCAGCCCCTCTGGAAGGGAGCGTGCGGCCCAACAGGTAGGACAGACTCTGGCTGCCAAGATGCCCTGTCCCATTTGGTGGATGCCCTGTCCTTGGAGACACTCAAGGTCAGATCAGACCAGGTTGTGAGCCCCCTGATCGAGGTGCAGATGTCCCTGTTCATTGCATGGGAATTGGATTAGATGGCCTCTAAGGGTCCCTTCCAACTCAAATTACTCAATAATTCTGTGCACTGGGTCCTAGGCTCATCCTCACAGCTGTGTGTTCAGTGGCCGTGGGCAAATCCATTGTACGCTTGCTCACCATCCCATGTGAGGACCTCGCTAGCTGGGGTTACAGTAAAGAGCACAAACCTGGCATGGAACATTTTTTTAAGGGCTGGAGCTACTAAAATGCTTGTCCCAGTGGGTTTAGCAGCATCAGATCACCAATCACCACACAGGCTCTGTGCACAGTTGGGGTTTAGTGGCATGGTGGTCGCTGGCAGGAGCTCTACTCTCACACCATCATATGTTTGGAAAAAAAGTGAGCTGAGCTCACCGCAGCACTCCATGACCAATATGCAAGTGAGGAAGAGGAGGATTTGATTTTTTGGGTGCACCCAGAGCTCATCCTCTGTGTTGCATAGGGCAGGAGCCGTCCCGGTGGCCCTCCAGCGCTGACAAAGAGAACACCATCCATGACATTACATTCTGCACAACAGCAGCTTGGATTAAGGAGGGTTTTCTTGTGCTGGAAACTCCATGAATAAGAATGTTAGGAATTGGCTCAAGCCACCAGTGACATAATTAGAAGGCTTTTGATATGCCAATTTGGCTGATCTCAGTTACTTCCCCCTGGTGCTGGGGAGTGTCAGCGAGGGATTAGCCTCCAGTCACTTCCTGACACTCGGCTAAATCTTCTCCCTCTTTGTTCTTCATCCAAGACAGGGGGGAGAAAAAAGGGGAAAACAGGGAAGCATCTCGGGAGATGCTGAAGCGAAGCAGTGCGCGCCGAATCCCTGACCTGCCTTTGGTTTACACTGCAGGCTCTCCTTACGGGTGTAATGCAATTACGGCTATAACTGGGTGCTATACATTTTAATCCCATTAGAAACAGCTCTTTAACAGCTCCCGACTGACTATAATATGTAATCTCATTAGAGACACTACCTTTATACCTTGTACAAGAGCATCCAAGGAGAAATCAAAGGCTGGCGTAAGGCTAACACGGTTTTCTTCCTTTAAAAGCTTTCTTGCTGGTGTTTGGAATGCTGGTGCAGGAGAGGGACACAAATGTTTCAGTGGGACCAAATTGGTTGGGATTTTGGTGTTGGGGTTATTGGTTCTTCTCCAGTACCTCCTGAAGTGCCCATCCAGCACCATCTCTGCGTTTGGAGGCTACCAACCCACAGATGCATGAGGCAGTGCAGCTGTCCTCGCCAACCACAGAATTGACTCCAAGCAAACTCTGGACAAATATTGACCGAGGCTGGGCCAATGCTGTGAGAATTTCTCCTGCCAGAGCGTGTTTCGCTGTGCTGCCTCCCACAGTAACATACACTATGCTGACCGAAGCCCTTGTGTGTGGGTACAGCTGTGTCTACACCACGTCTGCTTGTGTTGCTCTGCCAAAGGGGGGAAGGAGAAAGGGAGGGGTGATTTTTTAACTGTTTTCCTCAAGGGTCTATCATCTCTCAACCTTCTCCTTCCACAGTAACCTTTGAAGCTTTGGGCTGACTTCAAGCAAATTTTCAGGGGGAAGGCAGGTTGGAGGACATTCAGTTCCTACATCTAACATGAAAATAGACTCCTGGGCAGTTTCCAGGTGGATTTGACCTTGGTAGAGATCACCATCTGCACGTACAGGAGAGAGACAGCACAAACATCCCAACCATGGCTCAAGCTTGGTGGGGTTGTACAATCTGTTAGACGTCCAAGAATCCAAACTCTTGGCTGAACACCTATCTGTAGCTGTACAGAAGTCCAAATGGCACTGTGGTCCCAGTCCAGCTCTGACTGGGGATGTTGAAATGACAGCTCAGATTGCAAAGCGGGGAGACAGTGTGCAGGGTTGGGACAGGAAAGCAAGGGGCAAGGAGGAGGAGGGACTGGACTGACCTGTTGCAGGGCAATCCCATCCCCGTAGCCAAAAAACCAAGATATTGCAGCTGAGGATAGGCAGGACCCTGCTCTGGTCTCCTGCTGAAGGGAAATAGGCCATCCCTGGTTTAGTATGAACATGGGTATGAGTAGATACAGACCAGGTTGGCAACCAATCTCTTGGGCACAAAGCTATTAAAAAAATGGGGAAAAGATGGTGCCATTGAGCTGAGCACCACATCAAGTCCAGCGTTTGGGGATCACCGTGGCTGTTTTTCTGATGGGACTTAAAAGAAGAGATGCTGATCTTTGGGATCTCTAAATACTGCAAATACACTTATTTTTGCAAGGGGAAGATGTTAATCCCAGCAGATTCAAAAGGGTGATAAAGGACTTTGTTTCATGCTCTACAGTAATTGCAACTTCTGACAACCCTGATAAACTAAAATGAGGTTCTCGAAAGTATCCACCCAAGGCTTTGTGGGGCTGCAGTCAGGGTTGTATTTAAATGCTCCTAATGAGTACCTACAGCAAATGGGAAAGACATGCAAATCAGATGTCTGATTGAATGGGCCTTTGAAGGAATATCCCAAGCCGCTGGGTAATTGATGGGTTATCTTTCCACTGGCTTGCCTTGATTGCATCTCCTTCCGCATTAGTCTTTCCTAGGAGTCAGGTTTAACAGGAAAACTTGTGCACCAGGATGAACAGCAGTTCTTCTTCAACAGACTCAATGAGGACGTTTGCTGCCCAACAATACGACCCTTTCATTATTAAAATCTTTCTAGACATGTTTTTCTTCCGGGCATGGAAGTGCTGTGTGATATTGCATCTGAACATCTCATTCAATCAGTGGCCTCGCTACCTGCTTTGCAAAGTGGAATCATGACAGACGAAGTTCCTCTCAAATTTCTTTGGTCCACTTCTCCAGCAGGTGTAAACTGATGTGACTGCCTTCATCCAAATGTAGCAAAGATGATTTGAGCCTCATGGAAATTAAATCCATCCATAGAATCACAGAATCATTAAGGTTGGAAAAGACCTCTAACATCATCCATCCAACCATCGACCCATCACTACCATACCCACTAAACCACGTCTCTAACCCCCTGACTTTGTTGTTTCATGAGGGTTTATCAGTGTTGCATGTACGAATTTTGCTTTGTTTAGACTCCTTGAGTCTTGCTTGTGCAAGAGTAAGTTGATGGCAACTGCTGTTACAGCTGGGAAATCTGGCAGCTCAGAAGTGAACAAGAAAGAAATTCCCTGGCTGAAGTGGGGCATGAAGGGAGGTTGTAGTGAGCTGAGCGTTGGCCTCTTCTCTCATGTAACTAGTGATAAGAATAGAAGGAATGGCCTCAAGTTGCATCAAGGGAGATTCAGGCTGGACTTTAGGAAATGCTACTTCTCTGAAAGAGTGGTCAGGCACTGGAATGGGCTGCCCAGGGAGGTGGTGGAGTCACCGACCCTGGAGGTGTTCAAGGTACACTTAGACGTTGTGTTGAGGGACATGGTTTAGTGAGAGCCATTGGTGATAAGGTGGGCGGTTGGACTGGATGATCTTGTAGGTCTTTTCCAACTGTGGTGATTCTGTGATTACTCTGATCCTGCTCTTGGACCAGACTCTGAACTGAAGGATAAACCCCTGAATTTTGGGACATTTCTAGAACAGTTGTCTGGGCCATGTGAGCTGCCTTTCTAGCACTCCAGCTGACTCCAGGAGCTGAATTTGTTCAACCACACGTGGGCACATCTGGCCATTTGAGAGGTGCTGAGGTGTCTGGGACATCCCCATGGACTGTCTCATGTGTCTGCAGGGGGCTGACGCTCTTCTGTAGCAGTGGCTGAGGTGGTATTTGATGGTACCTCAACACTTCTCTTAATATAGGAGATTTTTAGCCAGTCTGCCTCTCAGCTGAGACTAAAATGACTTTCCTATTTTCTCTGATATGACAGGAGGAGCCAATTTCAGCCCCATACCTTCAACTTTCCCTGTGCTTGTGTCTACACCATTTAGAGCAGTTTCAGGGATGTTTAGCCAGAACAGTTCTGACATGAGCCCATCACTCACTTCAACTTCATTTGCAGAAAACCCCAGCTCAATCCTCCTGTACAACAACACCACCCTCAAGCAGCTCCCCATAGAAAGCCAGCACCAGGATCTCGGCTGAGGATTGCAGTGTTTGAGGGGCACAGGCATGTTCACCAGCACCCCTGCTAAGTTCCAGTCTACTTTGCATCCTTCCTTCTGCTACTCAATCCTGATCTTGTAGCTAGCTCCTGCCTTTGTCATTTGTCACAGTAAATCATCCAGTGCCTTGATATTCTTGCCCAGTATTTACTGTTCCTTTCTAATCTGTGCCTAAACACCACGCTTTACTCTTTGACTTTAATAAACCTAACCAAAATATTAATACTGCTCACAACCTTGCAGGTTTTCCAGATTCAGGCTGTGCATTAGCAGCTCTGCCTTTCTGCATTCTCCCTCCCAGCACTTTCCTAAAGGCTTCGGGTGCCTCTGAGGCTGCAAGATCTCATCCTCAGCTGCATCTCTCATCTCTTGGGCTGCTGCAGCCTTGCTTTTACTCTCACTGGTTCAATCACTACCATTCAACAGCCAGCTACTCTGCAGCCTTTGCACCACTGGCCCCTTTCCTGAGGACAACCCTTCCCACGCAGCTTTGACTCTTCCACCAAAGCGTTCAGCCCAGACTGTCCACACACAAGCCCTGTGAGCCTGGGTTAATGTTCAGTGTGAACCTGGTTGTGTACCTGTCTGGGCATATAGGTTACAGCCTGAGTTTCGCTTTAAAGCAGGCTTTGACCTGTCTATTGTGCTGGAAGGATGGAGTTAAAACCTGGAGAGAGAAACTGACCGCTGCACCCATTCCCTTGCTTCCCAGGCATAAGAAGTTACTTGCTTTTTTGTCTGCTCTTGGCTCAGGGCTTTATCTGGAAATTAGTTTCAGCACAGACAGGGACACGCCTTGGGCACCAAAGTGTAGAAGTACTTCCCAATATCTGCTCCTAGGAAGGGTATCTCCAGCCTGGCAGCAGCAGGTCCCCCACCTCAGAAGCATGGTAGCCCTGTTATGGATGTCTTGAGATGGCCTTCATTTCATAGAATCATAGAATCATATGGCTTAGATTGAAAAGGACCTTAAAGACTACCTATTTCTAACACTCTGCCATGGGCAGGAGCACCTTCCACTAGGCCAGGCTGTCCATTTCACTTTCTTTTGAACTCTGTGTACCCAACAAGGTAGAGATAGATACCTAGAGGGGAAGGAAGGGAAATACCATCCTCTGGCAATTGATGATGTTGAAATCCCTCCTGGCTGGGACAGATGAAATGGTATTACAATATTCACGAGCTTCAAAGGCCTTGGAAGAGTCATCCCCTCTTCCGTATTTGCCAGGAAACAAATGCCTCTCAGTCTTTAAAGCAGCACTACTGGAGACCTGAGGATGGATTATCATTGTCCCAAGTAGAGTTGATGATGAAACTTAAAATCCCTACTGCTGTGAGCTGGGGATGTGCCAGCAGCCAGCCCCAAGCTGGTTAGCCATCCTTGCAGCCACTTGGGATAGCCAACTGCTCTCCATACTGCTGTGGTCTCCCACACTTCCATGTCCCAGCACCGTTGTGTGACCATCACTTCCTAAAGCAGTTGTTGCAGTGACACTGGTGGTGTCCGCAGGGCTCAGTGTCTTTGTGATTGCACCCTGCCCTGTGCCCTGTCCTGTGTGGCTCTCCATAGAGAAAACCACATATTAGAGCAAGCATCATTTTTTTTTTCCTCCTATCCAGGCTTGCATGATGCTCTCATACATGGTGTATGTATGGAAACAGCCATTCTTCCTTCATTTCTGCCATTAATTTCAGACACAGAAAAGTCAGACACAGCTTAGGTGGAGCAAACATCCCTCAGGACCTGCCTTTCTCTCTGCACTGGATGGGCTTGGACTGCTTTCAGACAGCCAATGCAAGGTCAGAATGAATGCCCTTCTAAATGTGCGACCTTGCCTTCTGTGCCTTTCTTTCCATGATACCCTATTCCTGCTGTCCCTGTCCTGTCCTTGGAGGTAGACAGTTTTTCTGGACTTCATATCCTTTCCCAGAATGATGACATTTTCCCTCCCTCATTTTTTGCCATCTGCTGGTTTATCACCATACTGCTGCTTTTTGTGCTGAAGTCACCAGGGAGGATGTGAGATGAGTTGCAAAGCTGACCCTTGGGGATCCCCACTAATGATCTCCCTTCCCTTCAGCTATCACTTTCCATACAATTTGCTGATTGCCTGCATATGGTATCACCCATCTCCTCTGCAGGAACTTCCGTGCTCTGTGTGGCACTGCGAAGTCTTGAACCATCCTCTTTACCTATCCCTCACTTCAGACCTTTGCTCTTTTCATTAAAGTGAATGAACAAATACTGGCTGTTACCTTTCCAGCAGCTCTCATGCTTTTGGCTATTTTTCTTTTCCTTTTTTTCCTTTAAGCTGTATTTTTCTTGTTGACCTCTCTCCCTTTTTTTTTTCATGCCCTTCCTTCCTGTCTCCACTTAACATCCCATTTCTCCTAAAGCACTGACACCTGTCCATGGGTTCCTGCAGTAACTGGGGAGGTGTAGCATTGAGCCTGCTTTTGTTTGAATGTGAAATGAAGCACCATTTCACCAATAAAACGTTCTGACTGTCAAGCAGTGTGTTATTCAGGGCTGATGAATAACTTAGAGGAGATCAAAAGATATTAAGCTAAAAGAATTATTATACAGGAGCCTACGGGACCACACAGATCTCCCGTTCCAGCTAAAAAAGTCCCAAATTAACCCCCCACACCTCTCCCCCTGAAAAAAAAAAAAAAAAAAGCGTGTGTGGTCTTGAACAGCCAAAGAAGCAAGCCATTATTTGTAAGTCTGCTATATAAAGCATAATTATTATCCTTTTTATCATCCAAGTTATGGGGCAGGCTTTTCCATCTTTACTCACGCCAAGTAGCACCTCGTGTCAGAAATAGCCTCGCTGGTTTGAAGGGGATGAGTCATCCCACAATCAGGTAGGAGGAGAACAAAGATAGACACGACTTCCCGGACTGGATCACTCCACCGCTCTCTCCGATGCATGATCTCGCTCCACAGCACCTATCAAAGAAGAGCTGCCAGGAGCGTTGGTGCAGGCGTGCCTTCCCGATGGCCTGCAGGCTGGATACGGCCCACCAGAGCAATCCATCTGGTCTGCAGCTCACTCCTTCTCACTCACCTTCCCGACAGCTCCTTAGATGTGGGCAGGAGCACGCTGTGGGCTGTATGAACTGTTCTGGCAGCCGGCGGTCCCACTCCCACTTGCCTTCTTTCCCATAGCCTCACAACCATCATGTGATCGTCACCTACTGGGAGGACTCCAGCTGGATTACTCAAAGATGAGGTGCCTCTCCAGTCATCTGGGGAGTACCAACATTGTCCCTCCTCGTTGGAGAGTGCAATCACTGCCATCTTGGAGGAAACTGAAAATAAACAGCAACGCCACGGCAAAAAAAAAATATAGATATGTCAAAAGAAAATCCTCCTTCCTGACACCATGGATGGCCAGGGGGTTCTTGGGAGCAAAAGCTTTTGTCAAGGGCTCACATGCACCCTGGATCCAACCTTTAGACTTACATCTTTTTTACCTTCTTTTTAACAAACAGAGGAATTCCAAGGAGGAAAAAGGCACGGCTGTTTCCTCTCATCTGTTACAGTTTGAAACCCGTCCTGGGAATTCAAAGTGTTGAGAACAGCTCAGAGCAAATGGATTGGGCTGGTAAACTGCCCTGGGTTTTGGGGGAAGGAGCAGTTTGCCCAAATGCTCTGAGAGCTCTTTAATGTCCTGATGGGGATAACATTACTAAAAAGGGAAAACCCATCAGTGCACGTCTGCTCTTGCAAAGGTTCCTCTAAGGTTGAGACCTTACACATTGCTCCTGAGTCAGTGTGGGTCTTGCCTCACAATGAAATCAGCACTTTTAGGGCAACTTTATTTCCAGGTACCCCAAAACATCTCTCCAGAGTTGCAGTCGCTACCATTGATGATTAGAAGATGTTGCTCTAATGTAATCAACCGGTCTGTTCACTGTGGTAAGTGCTGTGCTTTGAAGCTACATTAGAGCGCAGGTAGGGAAACACTGAGTAATGTAGGAAGATAAGCAGCTGTGTTTGAAGCTGAGGATCCAAGGAGCCATGAAGGAACACAAAAGGCACACCAAAAAATGGTGTAATCCCTACTCCCTGAGGGAGTCCCCAGGGCCCAGGTCTTTGCCCTGCAATAGGCTGTTGGTTGCTTTGTGTTCAGAGCCCAGCCTTGCCTCCTGATGTTAAACACAGCAGCTTTTGTCCCTCTCTCTATGCCTCCTTTCTTTTGATGCTCCATAATGAGACCAAAGACTGTGGCTGCCATTTTGTCTTGCGACCAGTTTGGGTGGAGGAATGGGCAAGAACAAACAGAGCTGGTTCCCTCTCTCACGTAGACCCTGTCTCTCCTTCCTTGCTTCTTCAAGTTCATTGTTTAGCAGTCATATCTTTACCAATGCAGAGCTGATGGCAGTAAGGCTGCCTCCACATGAAGAACTGCTGAACACCAAACCCACGCTCCTGCAGGAGAAAGCAAAGATATGTGTCAGAGAACCTTGGATGTTATAAGGAAGTACCTAGGTGCAAGAAACCAGACTGACTACCCAATTGTCATATCTTAATCCAAGAAGTAGGGACTGAGACCAAACATGGGAGCATCTTCATAGACTCACTAAGGAAAAGGGTGACCAGCCTGTGGATGTTACAAATTACATGATTCTTGGACTCCTTTCATGGTTGCTGATAGCCATGGCTCACTGCTGTCAAGCAGGAGTCTGCTTTTGTACATATCTTATTGCTCAGTTCCTACTTTGGGAACAGAAAAATCTACGAAACTTAGATCTAAAGAAGGCCTGAGCTCTCAGCTTTGTCCCATACACTGATTTTACCAGCTGAGAAACATCATCAAACTGCCCACAAGAACCCAAATTATGAACCTTGTCTTTATCTGGAGGAGTTCAGGTTCATCTTGCATCACATCCCAGATCTCACGTAGGACTGGTGGGAGGTTGCCCAAATGCAGGCAGCCAGGACATATATGAGAAGCTCCCTGATGGAATAAACATCCCAAAACTCATGAAAGGCAAATCGCCTCCTCTAATACCCGGGTGCTTTTTCCATGTGAGCAGGTGCAGATGTTTTCTGGCTTGTGCCTGCCACTGGGCGTAGGTTCTGCAGGGTTGTTATCTCTCTCATCTGATGATACAAGTTCGCAGGCTCATCTCCTTCCAAGAATGCAACTGACTTAAAATGAGTTCAAAAGAAGATTAGGTTTCAAGGTAACTGGAAGCTATTCAGTCAAAGCCAAGCTGCATAAAGCAAGGGGAATCCTTTTTCTACCTCCATGGCTGTGAGAGGCAAGTGAGAACATGAGACGGGAGCTGAGAAAGTGTGTGTCTTCTTCACAGACACAAACAGGACTGCAAATTGGAGACAACCACTACAAATTTAGCTAAAGATGCTTAAGAAATTGCAGCTTGCCAATGTTTTGCTTATCAAGCTACAGTGTTTGCCGTCAATTATCTCAGCGAAGCTAGCACAAATATAAACACATGGGATTTCATCGTTAGTGTTCTCTCATCAACAGCAAAGATGGCACTGAGGATGGCAATGGTGGATGCAGAGCCCTTGGTGGAGTGAGGAGTTGGATGTTGAAAAGCCCCCATTAGGCAGCTGCAAGCCCCATGGAGCTGTGCTGGCAGCAGGAGGGCTGGAGACCCCCTCCATCAGCAGCTCTCTTCGCCTGTCCCTATGTCTCTCATCTGTTCAGAACAGCAGGAGCAGCCAGCCCCAGGCTTCCAGCTGTCCAAATATCCTCCTGCCCTATCTCCCTTCTTCCCACAGCTGAAGCAGGTGCCTCAACTCACCTCGTCCTCTCACCAATTTTGGCTGACTAGATGAGATACTTAGAACCAACTCTGTGGTAGAAATGGCTTGGGACAAGAGTAGGGAATTAAGTGACAACAGTGAAGATGGAAATGAGCACCCAAAGGTGGGGATGGCCATGGCTGGAGCCTGGTTTGGAGACCAAGTACCATGCAGATGTCCTATTGGCTTGGCTGTACACTCTCAGGATGTAGTGGGACTGGGTTCTTACCGTATAGACAACAATGATTGATTTCTGGTGGAGTCCCATCCCTGGACCTGGGTGTTCATCTTCCCATACCTCCATTATGTAATGCGTAATGAGAGGATCCTGTTGCCCTGGTTGGGATGGTAGCACCTTCGTAACAAGAGACAGTAATGACAAAGGACATGTCGTGAGAAATTTCAAGTATAACTTCATCACAGAGCATGTAATGTACACAGAGCACAGAGCAGCTTTTCCTGCAGGATAATTCAGGTGAAACAGAACCTCAAAATATCATCTAGCCCATTCTCAGCTCTCCAAGGCTTGGCAGGAAGCCCTGGGTCAACTTGACTCAAAGCTGTGCTATTTGGAGACCTATAAGGAATGATTTTGGTGTGTACCATGGACACTGTTGATCCTTCCCAAGCCTCCAGTGAGGCTAATGTGAGTGAACCCACTGCTGACTCCCCCATAGTGGAGATGCCCACTGTTGAGGGCTGAGGACACAGGGCTAGACCTGTTTGGGCAAGTGAGGCCCTTAAGAACACAACTGCCAGCCAGATGTCCACACCCTGTGTTATTTTAAAGCTCTCTTGCCTACTACCATCCAGCCTAACCAAGCCCTGTACCAACCACAGAGCACCTGGTGAAGAAAGTTTAATCCCACAGAGCCGGACAGGAGAAGAAAGTGCATTTAGTGGCCAAAAGCCAAGATGTGCTGCAAAGCTGCTGGTCCACCCAATGCCACCCAATCCACCAGGACCCTGCAGAACTGCTTCACACCTTCTTCTGGACACAGAGCTCTGATGGCTGCTATGTATCCTTGATCATATCAAAATCTCACGCTTCTTGCATGGCCAGGCTTACAGCATCCGTGCTCTGCTCTATTCCTCCAAGACCTGATGTCAGGATGCTGCATGGCCAATCCAAAGGCACCAACAGGTCTGAAAGCCCCAAGAAATGTCCTGTGGCTTTTCATGTCACATCCCTCTTGTGCCATGGCCTTTTTCTTCCCTTCCTTTTTCCCCTCCCTACCCAGCCTTTCCTCCCACTCCAACTGCAGCTCACTCTGGGTTGTTTTTGAGGCTCATTTCTGTAGCTCCTACATGCAAGACCCTGTCAGCCCTCAGCAATGCCAGAGGAACGCCATGCCTGTGCTGCACCATGGTACAGGCAGCAGGAGCTCCCCTTCTCACTAAACCTGTCATCCTAGGTTTTCATTTAATAATCAAACTGCAGTGACTGATTCACTTCTTGCTCATCAAAAGCCTATTTTTCCCTCTTGGAAACCAGCATCAGACCTGCATTTCAGGAAGGATTGATGGGACCAGATTCAAATTTCCACTGTTTCCTAGTGCAGAGCACATTGATGGAAGAGCAGGATGTTCTCGGGGAGCAACTCCAGCACCCATCTGGGGATGTAGAAGGAAATCCACCACCACATGCTGCTTACAGTGAGGTCCTGCTCTTTCACCATTTCCAGCCATCTCAGCTTGTTTGCCTCAAATCATTTTATAGGTCCCCTTCTATCCCACGATAAAAGGAATAACAAGAGTTTTACTGCCGTGACACTCAAACACAGCAGCTCTTAAGCTGCTCTTCTCCTCCAGAAGAGATAGGGAGAAGGAAAAGGATTCCACCCACTATTTGTGTCTGTTTATTTACAGTATAAACGGATTCTATGCTGGGGCTTTGAAGATGCACCACATGTCTATACACTGAAATCCCTCTGTGTGGTTTTCTCCTGCGGTCTGAGCTGCTGGGATAGGGAGGTTTGCTCCTCTGCTTCCTGGAGAGGATGAGGAGGCCAGGAACAATGCAGAACTGCCCCAATGAGGAGAAAACCTCAGTGAGGGAGATTTGGGGTGAATTTCCCTGTTTATGGCAAATAAATGCAGCTTGACTGACAAGAGGTCATTTGTTAAATGCCCATAATGCTGCTGCTCTATGAATCATAGAGTTGTAGAAACATAAAGGTTGGAAAAGACCTCTAAGACGTAGTTCAACCATTCACCTACCACCAATACTGCTGACTAAGCCATGTCCCTAAGCTCTGTATCTACCCTTTCCTTAAGCATGCCCGGGAATGGTGGCTCCACCACTTCCCTGCGCTGAGTTCCTGGACTGAGAAGTTTTGGATAAATTATATAAAAATAGGTAGATAATAGATAAAAAAAATAGATTATAAAAGTAGTGTGATATCTCTCAGAATTGCCTCTTTGATGTATTTGTGCAACAACGGTTTAAGATGCTATAGGGCCTGTTACATGCTTACACTGAACTACCAGCACTGAAGAACCAATCATTGCTAAAACCTCTTCACTATGCTCAAGAAAACCCTCTAACAAAGTGAAACCACGACAGCTTCTTATCGTGCTCACAGCCTCCCTGGTCTGACAGAAGCAATGATGGATGTCAGAAATCTTATCTGTGCAGAACAGCTCCTAACAATACCCTGACCCTGAACGTGATCGTTATCCACTCAGCTGTCTGGCTTTCATATTTACTGTAAGCTGTGTGCCCCGTGATAAACTTAGGCTGCTTCATGCTGTTGGTTCAATATTAGATTTACACTGCTTGGGAATCAGGAAGTGGATCTTGGTCATCCAGTGTGTAATTGCCAAAATATGGTCTTGTGTCTTGAAATAATGTCAGTGCAACTGTGCTCAGAGGAGACTTGGTGCTCAAATGACTTTGCCTTACCTCATGCTCAGTGCATCAGTGCCAGCACTGCTTCATTTTCCCCTTTAAAGCCACATACTCACTCTGCAGTCCATGGTCCTACACTGCTCTGGTCATACAGACTCAATTGCTTCCCCTTTGCTCCCCTCTCCAGAGCTGAGCTACATTTTCTGCTTTGTTGAAGGCTTTAAGTTACAGTGGCTGGTGAAGAAGGAAAATAGGTATATTCTCAAATCCCAGTGCTTTAGTTCTTGCATGGATTTCCTCCTCTCTCTCACTGCATTTACCTTTGTTCATGGGCATTTGCTGAGCCCCACCAGCCAGGATACTATTCTGCCCAAGCCCAGTTGCCCCATGGAGTGACAGACACAAAGGGATGGGTGCACTGGTAGGCATTTTCAGGTGTTCTTAATCAAAAAGGCACATTTCTGGAGCATATCATCCCTCTTCTGTAGTATTGCTTTCCCCTAAGGACTCACTTTTGCTTCGCAGCATCTGGTTTACACCCTAACTGGAGCCCTCTGTGGTGCCATCAGGAAGATCCCTGATGATGCACTTCCAAGGACTTCTGCAGCCCCATGAGCAACACCTGCAGAGGGGCTGAGGGCTTTCAGGGGGCTCTCACGATAATGGAGGTGGTGTTGGCAGAGCCTCATGGGACAGATTACTGATGAACAGAGGATGGAGGGCACCAAATGCAGATGTGAGGCGTGACCATTACCAAAGTAACTATATGGATATATCTTAGCATTGCTGCTTCCCTCTCCCTGGTGAAAGTACCTGGTCCTTTCTGTGCTCAGAAGAGAAACTGTTCAGAAGGAGAGTGAGAAAGAGGTGTGTTTGCATGCCAGCAAGGGATGAGTGCTTTGGAGGATCAAGGGAGACGGCTGCTGGGTGTGGGTGAGGCTGCTAAGCCTGGAGACTGAGTGGTTAATTTGTTTGTTTCCTTACTATATAGGATATTGTTACCAAAAAAAGAAAAAAGAAAAAAAAAAAAAAAGAAAGAAAGAAAGGAAAAAAAGAAGGCTGAGGCCAGAGGATGAAAAGCTCTCTCTCCTGCAGCTATGAAATCACACCCGGAAGGCGGTGAGGGGAAGCGTCTTCCAGTGGGGTACAAAGTAAGCAGCGATGCTTTGAACCTGGGGGAACTCCCCAGTGGTGCGTGGTCCCAGCTGTGCATACCTCAGCAGCAGCTGGAGGAGCCAGGGGCTGCATCCTGCACCCCGCACGGGGCTGAGTGCCTCCCCAGAGCCCTGCTGCAGGAAAAGGGGTTTTCTTAGGATGGGCAGCGGGTTTTCTCAGCCAGGAACTGTGAAGCCTTATCTTGTTTTAAGGTTGTCCTGAGCTGATGGTGATAGGGAAAGAACCAGGTGCTGGGTCATGGTGTGTGCTGGCATCTTCCTCTGGATACATGGGAGCTGCTGTCCCCCTGTGAGTCATGGTGGTTTAGGATCCTCCATTGTTTCCACCAGAAGCCAAATGCACGCAGGTTCACTTTACCACAGGTGCTCCCAGTGCACCTAACTGGAGAAGGTTTTGCTCAAAAATGGTACTTAAACCAGAAAACTGGGGGTTGGGGAAGTGTCTTAAAAGGTGTTTTAAAATGGATTTAGCTGCCCCAAAATGCACGTAAACTTCGGGATGAGTGGCAGAATCTGGGGGGCTGGAGGAGAGGTGGAGGTGCCTCAGCTGGACATTGCACATGGATGAGTCGCCCCTCCCTCTGATGCTGGGCCTGGTTGGAACCCTGGGGATGCAATTCATTCACAGAACTACAGTATATCTGGTGCTGGACGCACCTCAGAGTCCCTCTAGCCCAGCCCTGCTCCAGCAGGGACATCCTGAGCAGGATGCCCAGGTTCATGCCCAGGCAGATTTTAGATCTCTCCAAGGAGGAGACCCCACAGCCCTCTGGTCCCTGTGCCAGTGCTCCAGCATGGCCCAGCACATCAGTGCTGCTGGATGGGCTGGACGAGCTCCTGAGCTCCAGGCTGTGCACAGAGCCTCTGGGCCTGGCCCTGGGCACCAGTGAGCAGAGCCTAGCTCTGACTCTCTCAGCCTCTCCTCATAGCCGAGCTGTCCCACGCCCCACAGCACTTCAGTGGCCTCTGCTGGACTCTCCCTGGTATACAAGGTCTCTCCTGTACCAGTGTCCCAGAACTGGACCCAGCACTCCAAGTAAGGCCTTGCTAATGCTAAGTAGAAAGGAAGGATCACCGCTCTTGACCTGCTGGCCATATTTTGCCATAAACATCTTTATGGCACACTGCTGGCTCCCACTCAATTCAGTGCCCTCCAGGACCCCCAGAACTTTTTGTGCCTCCATTTCTCACCCACAGTCCCAGCAGCTGAGTGCACACCCCAGACCCATGCATGGCTGCTGGAGAACATCTGCCTAACAGCACGGCTGTGGGGACACATCAGAAAGCTCTCAAGATGTCCCAGGATGGAGATATCCTGGCGTGGCTCCACACCTTGCACTGGGCAGCTTCCAGCTTCATGGAATCATAGAATCATAGAATCATTAAGGTTGGAGAAGACCTCTAAGTTCATCTAGCCCAGCTGTCCACCTAGTGCCAATATTGCCCATTAAACTATGTCTCTAAGCACTGAGCATGAAACAGTGCCATCATGTAGCAGGGTGGTGTTTAATTAGCTCATATGCAAAGGAAAAGCAGGTGGTGGTGGATGGAGGGAGGTGAGGGGAGAGCAAAGCAAAAGACCAAGAGAAAATCCCCTTTTCTTGGTGCGGAGAGGGACGGTACCTGGGTGCTGTGGACCAAGACACCTGCTGCCCGGAGGGAAAGCGAGTTCCCAGGAAGTGCAAGAAAGGCACTTTCCAATGTGGAATATGTTGAAAAGCAAAGAGGAGAAGGGGGGTGGAATGGCTGCGGAGATACATGAATATTAAAATGATTATAGCGCTTAATAAAGTGCTGCGCAGGGGAGGAACAATAACAGGTATTGTTGGCAAGCCTGATGCTCAGCTTCCCCTTGATTTGCCGGGGCGATAATCATCACAGTATCTCTTTAATGATCCCTGGCTCTGTATCTCTCACAGCCCTGCAGAGCCACACACATTCCAGGAGAGACTTTGATGTCTCTCTCTGGGCACAGATCTGCCAGCCCTGGGCAGAATGCGCCGCGTGGCGGCTCCTCCAGCAAAGGGCCGTGGGTGAGGGGGCTGATGGAGGGGGCTGCAGGCAGCGAGTTGGGGGGAGCAGGTGAGGGAGATGCCTTTTGCCACCCCCATCCTTGAGGGTGCCCTGGAATAGATGGTCTTCTCTTTTGGGGCGCCCTAAAGTTGGAACGCCAAGAAAACGGGATGTTGTATATCACTATGCTCTCCAGTGCCCCGAGGTGGGCAGCCAGGAACCTTCCAGTCCTTCATCCTCATCTACGCTGGGAGAGGCAGAAAGCCCCAGTGTGAAAAATAAAAGCAATCTGGGAGTTTGTTTTTTTAAAGGTTGGGCAGCAAAACTCACAAACCATCAGCAGGATGAGGTGCTGGCAGTGGTGACTTTGGAAGGCTGGCGCCAGTTTATGGCAGGGACAGACTATGGGGTTTCATTCTCTGGGTGAAGATCTGGAGCCCAGAGATGCATTTTGAGGCTGAAAGAGCAAACCCCTCTGTGTTCCCCAGGGCTGAGCTAGATGTGCCTTGGGCAATCCAGGTGTTCATCCACGCCAGTGGGACGACACAATGGCTATGGCGTGTGGCTGTATGCTGGAGGTACCCAAGGTGTGGAGTAATTTAGTGGCTGGGACCAAAAAGACCCCAAACATCCTCTAAGAGGTGAGGAAAATAAGTGGGAAGGTCTGTAAGGGATAGTGGGATTTTCTGCCTGGAGATGCCAATGCCCCAAAGAAGATGCTCAGGACAGACAAGTGGTGCAAACATGCTCTTGGACACAGGATTGCCTGTATGTTTCTCTCTCCATCCCTCTGAATTTTAGGGCAACGTTGCAAAGCACAACTCATGCATGTTGAAGATGGCAAAGCAAAAACAAAGATGCAATGCTGCAGACTGAGAGTGGGAAGGTGGTGTCACATCCCATACACCAGCTCCAGGGGGTCCCATCCGACCAGCTCTGCCCAAGCCTGATTTCTCTTGTTTTCCTCTCCTTGTCTCTGTCTCCCTGACCAGGTGAACGTTCAGGGCTCCCAACAGAAGTGCTACCTTTGCTATTTTTGAGTTAACCGGTAGCCTAGACCTCATACTTAATTTCCTTTAATTGCTATTATTTTCTTCAAATTTAATTATTGGTTCCTTTTTCTATGTGGCTTGAGAACCCAACTGGAAATATATATATATATATATTTTTTTTCCCCCCATCCCTTTTTTCCACATCTGTGTGTTTTCCCTTCTGCGTGCAGTGGCCATGGGTCCGGTTGGAGAATAGGGGAGCCTAGAGCCCACCACAGCATCCCAGACCAGCTGCAGTTTGGGAGAAGAGGCCACAATCCCTTTGATGCCTGCTCTTCCCCCATGAAACCATGCCGATAGAAGTGCACATCTCGCACCTTGGCTCTGCCTTTTGAGATTTGCCCCTGGTCATTTCTGCTGGGAGGGAGCTGAGGTTGGGGCTCTGATGTGGGTGGCCCAGAGTTTGTTACCTGAGGACAGCCGGCTTACCTCTGAACTCCTGGCTTCCCAACGGTTGTTTCTCGGCTTGTGCCTGCTTGCATTTTTGCCGTGTGCCTTACTGGTATGCCTTGACCAAGCTGGGTGAGCTCCACGGATCGCAGTTGCTCCTCAGGGAAGGGGTGGTGGTAGGAGCATTGCCCACCGTGGGGTTTGCTATGTGGTTTAGTCCGGGGGAATCCAGCACCCCGAGTGAGTCAATAGGATCTGGAATAGAAAAGGAAGGGCCTCAAGAAGGAAAATGTGTCATGGATGTAGGACAGCAGAGGGAAGTGATCCAAATCCCCAAGACAAATGGCTTTGCTCACTGTCCAGCAGACCCCCGGGAGCCCCCTAACGGTCCCCCACATGGGACCTTCTCCAGGGGCCCCATTAGCACCTATCAGCCCTTTCGTAATTTTTTTTCACGGCTATGGAACACAGAAAAAATTCAAAAGGAAGCGTGATGAGGATCAGAGAGTTGCTTGGAGTGAGGCTCACACTGTGCTGCTGCCGAGCCCTGGAGAGGAGGGAGGGCGAAATCCCTCCCTGACCCTGCATGCAACCAGCTTACGCCTTGGAGCAGAAGATTTGATTGCCTTTTACCATTAGCTCTGCTTGCATTGGTTATAAAAATGATCCCCCCCACCTCCCCAAAACACAAAGGCAGCAGTGAGCAGGCAGGCTGCAGCACTGACCCACGGCAAAGGGAGGGGAAGAACACAGCGGAACAGACGAGATTGACCCAATATCACCCAAGCTGCAGAGGCGTCGTTATTCCATTTAAAGCCGTTGAACAGTGTCTCAGCAGGGAATCTGTCTGTCTTGGTTAAAGGTCTCGCTGCCAGCCCGGCTTTGGAAGTGCCAACACTAATCTGCAAATTGTTGTAAGCCCTAAAGAGCTCTGGACCGGGATGCCCTTCCCCGTGAGTGTCCTAACTGCTGGGCATGCCGTGCCCCAACCCAACCCTAGTAAAACTCTGGGCATTAATCACCTGCTGGCAGCCCCATGGCAGTGGGAATGGGATGTTTGCCACTCCACCGGGGAGAGCTCTGCGTGCTCCAAACTGAATTTGTGCACATTTCTCTGATGAGCATTTTCCAGCAGGTCCCCAGATAGATGCTGATTCCTTCATCCTCCTCTAACCCCACCATGAGCATTCAGCGCCTCTAGCTTTTGCTGCTTTTTGGCCTAGGATTCTTTGCTTTACCCTCTGGTGTTGGCCAGGAAGAGGGTTGTCACATGTGGTGCTAGACTAACAAACAGCGCTGTTCTTCTGAGACCATGGGTAGCAATAATTCAGGGTCAGTGGAAAGGGCATAACTAATAAGAGAGCTTGGTGTGGAGAATAACAAAAAAAAAAAAAAAAAAAAAAAAAGGCAGCAAAAATACCCCAAATCAACTGGCTGGTGCAATGGTTGGAGATGGATGTTGAGTTGGTGATGGGCAGCACAGGTTGTAGGGGAAGACAAAGTGATGGACAGAGAGAGGCTGGGAGTCAGCATTCTTGGGGGAAAACTGGGCTTGGCTGTGTGGATCATAGCACCAACCAGATCCCAAATGGGTAGGAGCAGGAGGGCTTTGCTGGGGCTGCAGCAAGACCCCTTGGGATGGATCCTAAGGACAGATAGCAACTTGCTCATAGGGCCACACAGGGTCTTCATACGATGCTGATTTTTGTTCAAGGCAAACAGTTAACCCAAGGACAAGACCCAAGCCCAAGTAGAAGTCCGGACCTGACAGAAGTGGTAAACAGCTATTCTTAGTAACTGTATTTATTATTAAAAAGATTAGATTGAGAAATGGAAACAACGCACTTAGAGAAGCACAAATTCCTTTTGGCAGGAGCGGTGAGAGCAGCCAGACTGCAGTCAGGTTTTCTTTTTTTTTTTTTTTTTTTTTTGAGGTATGCAATAAGATGCCAAAAAAAGCACAAACACTCTCCAGAACATTAAAAAAAAAAAAAAAAAAAAAAAAGGAACAAAACCTCCAGTCAATCACGAAAGGTGAAAAAAAAAAAACCAATGTTACTATAAAAAAAAAAAAGTACAAAGAAAAAAAGAAGGCTCCTAGAGCATTATCCTTAAGTCATGTAAAAATGAAGAAACCACTATGCAAAAAATAACCTGTCTGCGCAGAGCCTTGCTTATGCATATGACTGCAGCGTGTGCCTTTGCTTGTAGTAAACATGCCCTTTGCCTTCTGCTGATGACATGACACTGGCATGTCACAGCTGATTTATAAACACAATTGGATTTTCAATCTTCAGGTCTAAATTCATTGCAGCAGACCCCAGCAGGCAATGTATCTCTGTTTATCTATAAATACTGGTTACTGCGCTTTCCTGGATAGAGGCAGGTACAGTAGGATGTTGTTTATTTTTACTTGCTTGCAGTAAGAGGAAACGGTGTTTGGTATCAGTCGTCATCATGAGCTAAGTGGCTGCAGGGCTCTTTCGAGGGCTGAGAACTGCATAATCAAAAATGCAAGCAATGCTCTGCAACGAATCCCTCAGTTATCGCAGAGAATGCACCTTGCAGCTCAGCAAGAGCAAGGAAGAGGAGTGATAAAGGCTTAGGTAATACAGCAGAGCTCAGGATTGCAGATATTCCTAAACCTCAGGCAAACTGAATTTAGTGGGATCTGCCATGGCCATACATCAGGTTCCCAAACAGCAGTGGTTGGTTTGCTTGGGTGGGCTTGAGTGAATATTTGGGATTTGGTTTATGGAGGTCCTTCCAGGACAGGCACTGAATGTGGCAGATCCAGGCTAACCTGGCCACAGCCACAGGATCCTGCAAGTGAAACACTCTAGAAACGTGCCAAATTGCTCAGCCTCAGTTATTCCCTCTGCAGGAAAGATCTGGGCTTCAGCAAGCTTTATGGAACAGAAGCAGAGGACCGGGCACATGGGTTGAGAATATGTAGGTATATATATACACCAGGCTTTCAGCGTCCCTATTGCAAGCCAGCAGTCCAAAAGCCCTGGGACACCTTTACCCACAAAAATGAGGAACTGAAAGTTCAGGCTGGAAAACAGTCCTGGATGGTCTTTGAGCTGTTTAAAAGGGTCTTAAAATGAATTAGTTTAAAAAAAAAAAAAAAAAAAAAAAAAGACCTAACGAATATGAAATAAAATGAAGTAATGACATCAGTGTTTAGCAAATGTGCCTGAATCAGCATGAGCATCAGAGCTGACCGATACCCAGGATGGTTCAGCTTTGGCAAGGGAAGAATAGGAGGGAAAAAGGGAGCGATGGTAGAGACATTCCTGCATTTATTCATCAGCCAGCACGTCACCCATGGAGCAGCTGATCCAGCTTCTAGGACTGGGGGACTGGGTTGGGTGCATAACCAGCAAATGGTCCAAGTCCACAGCAAAGTCTTAGTTTAGATAGAGCTTGTGTCTACACAGGACCTAGGATATTACAAGGACTGGACTCCTGGCAGTCCTGGCAGAGTGCTTGTCTAGGCTTCTCAATTTTGCCCAAGAGGAAGAGCATTCCCAATCTCCATGACACAACACCAACCTTTGGAGGGAGGAAACCAAACCACTGTTTAGATAAGGAAAGCCCTTATCAAGCAGAAAGGAATTTTTAATGAGAGCTCCTGATGGTGGTTCCATGTTAACAAGATTTTCCCATAAACAGTGATGTTTAATATCTAAATGTTTTCTGATATTGTAACATTCCAAAAAACCATGTTTGGAATCTGCCAGAAGTCCTCGAAGTCTCACCAAATGGAAAATAACAGCAGTCACTACCTTGGTCTGAGAAAAGCTTCAAAGCCTCAGGGTTTCCTTGTCTGCCTTTTGTCCAACAGGGAATGTGTATGCAGGACACGGTGAATACACAGTATGGGTTGGTGTTCCACAGAGCTTAGTACCTTCCTGGGGAATTTCAGACTGGATGGTAGGAAAAATTTATTCTAGGAAAGAGTGGTAATGCATTGGAACAGGCTACCAAGGAGAGTAGTGGGACCACTGTCCCTGAAGCTGTTCAGGAATGGTGAAGATGAGATACAGAGGTCATGGTTAGTGGGCATGGTGATGATGGGTAGACTTGATGATCTTAGAGGTCTTTTATTCTATAAGAGCCTATGAATTCCAACTATAAAATGGCAAAGCTAGGAAGAGATATAGAGGGGCTGTTACCCATTCTTACCATTTTTTTAAGGGTCCATAAGTGCCCATGGAGGTCACCATAGCAAAATACCTCCCCTCACTATTTGCTGATGCCATTAAATCCTCTCCTTCTGCCATCAGAGAAAAAGACCTCTGCAGTTTCAAGGTTTGGTACATGGGTGTTCATCTGGCAGAGAATTTCTCTGGGAGCTGTGGAGAAGTGGTAGGAGAACGTGGGATGCCCCAAGCTCTTCACCTTAGCAACCTGCAGTGGTCCTGGTCATGCTGTGGGCTTGCTCATGAACTAAGTGGTGGAGGCCAGGAGAGACAAGAAATATCTACAGACTCACAACCGAGTGAGATGGGATCCAAAAGTGGAGCAGGCAGCCCACATACTGAATGCAAGCAGAGAAAAGCTCAGCAGGAAAGCTGCACACAAACAACACGCAAGGCAAATAAACAAACAAGTCTAGCAAAGGCCATCCAAGCAAGCCAGAAATCACTGCTCAGTGCAAAGGGTAGTTGGGCCAGGGCTGTGAAAATGTGGGAGAAACACATCTGCCTTTATGGGAGAAGCGACTGTGGTTGGACTAGGGTGTGGATAGATGCGAGGACAGCCATGCATGGACACTAGATGGGCGTGCGAGACAGATTAGGCCTGTGAACATGTTAGTGCAAGCTACAGGTATCCTGAGTTTCCCTCTGAGCCCACTGTGCCCAACCTTGCTCTGTGGCAAGTGGGCAAACAATTCGGTCATTGGGTCAAAGAGTGAGGAGCATGGAGCTACCTCAGAGCAGCTGAGTTCTGAGTCAAAGCCCCGTGCGTGGCCTATTTCATCTTGGAGCACGGCCATGCTCAAAGGCCTTGTGTTGAATCAGAGGAGAAAGCTGACATGGTTGGCCAAGCCCCAGGGTGTCCACCTAGCCATGCGGTGGGTTTAATGCAGCCAGGCTGAAGTTCATGGAGGTCACGGGAGTGCAGCTCAGGAGTGCTGTGCCCTTTATGCTGCGTACCCCCAGGGGGACATCGCGTTGGAGGCAAAGGGGCCGAATGCGGCAACGGGAGGGAGCTGTGCCTCTTGATCAGGTTGCAAGGGCGGGCAACCCAGAAGAGGAGGGCCCAGAGATCACAAAAGCCTTTTTAACATTTAGAGAGGGGAATTTTCCAAAAACACCCCAAGCTGAGGGAACGTGCGCTGCTGGGGTGTAGGACTGGATCTCAAGCACGTTCACCTCTGGCAGTTGTTTTGGGCCCATCTCCTCTCCCCAAGGCCTTGGGGCAAGCAGGAGTGCCATAGCACAGAGCCACGAAGAGAGCGTGGCCAGCCAGCGGCAAGGATTTTGTTAGCGTTTGGAGGAGAAAACAGGGAATTTCCACATATGGAAAAATGTTCCTTTAAACTGTGATTATGTAAAAATACAAAGCCACAACTGATAATATCTCTCACTCTGGGGAATGATGGAGAGTGTTTGTTTCTTTAATTGCATTTAATACTCATGAAAGTTACCAGCTTGCCATCACTGCAAGCGAAGCTCGTTTGTTGAATTACAGCACACGCAATACCAGCTTCCTTTCCATGCTCCTTCAGCAACATATTTCACTCTTGTTATTAAAAGACAGCTTCTAATTTGCCATGAATGCTTGATCACCACTGTTTTGCCTGCAAATTGCCTGTAGAGGTGCTAACTAAAATTAGCCATGTGATGAATTTTTAAATGTGGACCCTTGACTATTCAAAGGCTCCTGTAACGCAAGAGCAGAACTCAGGCCACGTCCTGGTTCCTGCCCTGGGCAAGTAACCCATGTCCTACATGGCTGGACAACTCGTTATCCTTGGAACAGTTATCATCTTCTTGAATCTTGCCCGGTTTTTGGTTTCACCAGCGGGAAACAGTCCCACCGTTTAACCAAGGCCTGGGTGGAAAAGTATTTCCCCCTCCAGTTTTGGATGTGCCACCACGGAATTTCGCTTTGATGCCCGTTCAGAAGTTCCCGGTCCTCCTTCCCTCGGTATGCTTTCATCCCATCCTCTCCTCTGTGCCTCCTCGCTAAGGTAAACATTTTGGGCGGAGGTATAAAGGGATGTGGAGGTAATTCACAGCACGGGCCTGTGAGAGCTGACAAAGGCTATGGTCTTGTTGCTTCTTTAATTCATCACCATTCGAGCATGTAAAACCAGGACAGTCGCTGAAGCTGCAGCGCATGAATCATCCTTTGAAGGAAACGTGTCTCTGCGTGCTCCAACAGGCCCTCGTTTTCAAAGTGCCATTGACAAACCTGACTTGCTAATAGCACGGGTTTAAAAAGCTCTCACTGCAAAGGTAAATTATATACTGATCCCTACCTGGATTCTGGTGCCATGCCAAATAGCTGCCGAAACCTCCCAGTGAGTCATATAAATCACAGACCAAAACCCCGAGGGAGTTGGATTAATACTGGATCAATGTGAACGTGCCACAAAGTTATTTGATCACTACAATGCTGGTATTGACTGTTATACACCTGTTATATCATTATGGATTACATCTGTTGTAAACAAGCTGTTTGATGTTGCAGGCTGTGCTAACCACATGCACCATAATCATGGCTTGTAGCTGCTGTGGTGGCCTCAACATGCCCGAATGATGCTAATTTTCTTGTTGTGTGGGGTGGCCCAACAAAAGAGGCTTGTTCAGGGTGAGCTTGTGCAGACAGAGTGGGAGTGTGGAGGTAGGGGGAGACAGAAGGGATGGGATGACCATCTGTGTTGTGCTGGAGATGGCTGGGGAGGAAGATGAGGATGAAAAATAGTGACAGACATTGGTTGAAGGAGGGAGTTTTCTGTTTCTGGCTGAACTTTATGACTGCCTTATGGCTGGACAGTCTTGGGGCAGAGTTTATCTGCAGGAGAGGCTGTTGGTGATGGTTGGGAGTGAAACAAGATTTTCCATTTGGGGTTTTATACCATGGTGGAGCACATTCACTATCACTGAGGACAATAGCAGCCTCAACATTCACTACTTCAGTTATGTTGTCTTGCAGTTTTGGACTTCAGCAGAGGACTTTTATGTTCACACCCATGGTTCTCAAGAAAGAATCAAGCCCTTCTTTGCTGGGTACATTTCTGTGATCTCTGTTTTGGCAATCTGACACTTTCTTATGCCTGCAAGATGAGTTACCTCTTGCCGACATCCTTCCTAATCCTCATTTTTCCCCATCTCAGACACCAGGTTTCTCCCTCTGACAGCTCTACTTCTTTTCTCCAAAGGGGAGCCAGGATTTCTCCTGAAACCATCTCCACCATGTCCTGTGTTGGATGTCCTAGTGGCAAGATTGGGAGTCAGCCTCTCCATCGGGCCTGTCTTCCAGCAGTGTCTAAAGAAGATGGAGGATCTCACCTAAGCCTCCATTCATATCATTCACATTGTGACTTGATGGTAATGTAATGCTCCCAAGCCATGGAGCAGAGCAGGACACCCTTCTTCCTCATATATTTGGATGAGGACAGGCTGAAAGTCAAATAGGGATTTTGTTCCTAGGTGTGGGGACAAACTTTCTCTGGTCCCCCAGGGAGAACAATGCCATTATAATAACAGCAATAATTAGAGGAAGGGAGGATGAAAGACTCAGAATTAGAAATAGCACCTCCAGAATTCAACCCCCCAAAAAGTCTGAGAGAAACGTGCTTTCCTTCTGTACTTGTCACAAGCTCCAAGTCCACAAGTCCAACCAATATCTGTCATTTCCTAAGCTCAACCTTTTCTCTCCTTTTCTGTCTCACCTTTCTTTTTTCTAGCAACATCCTGGAGCTAACACAGCACCATATGGAAAATGCAGAAAGATTTGGGGGAGAAGACAATGTGGCAAAGAAACATTTGCCAAGTATTTCAAAACTTTTGGTTCATGAATTGTAACCATTCACAAAATTTATTTTGCCTGAAACTGAAGAACTGAACAAACTGAAGAAGCTCTCGTTGGCATATTCAAAATACTCTTTTCATATTGGAAGGAATAGTGGACAAAAAGGATGAAAGTCCTTCTTCTCCCTCAACACCTCCAAACATGTCACGTACAGCATGAAGGGCTACAAATATATGAAAAATGATGACAAAACTCAGAACCTATGAAGAAGAGCACCGATCTGTCTTACCATCCTGGGTAAGTGTGAGCCAGGGATGGGACACAGCTGGCTCTGATATCCATGGTTTGCAGGCCTGTGTGGGTGCATCAGGGAGACACCACACCATCCACCTCCTCCTTTTTCTTTGTGTCTTTTTCAGTGTGTCAGGTGCATGTCTCCAGGTTGCCTTTTCTGGACTTCACCTGGGAAATCCTGGTAAAGAAATGCCCTACAACAGTCATGATGCTCTGGAGGTGTCATCACAGCCCTACCAGCTGTGAAAAAGTTCTGTTTTGCACTGAATTTGTTCTCCTAAAATGCTAGTTGCCTTATTTTAGCTCTTACCCAGCCTCTCCCCAAAGGGTACCACACCACCCAAAGGTTACACTTTGTACCTGTCTTTCTGTTGTCAGGAAGAAAGTTGGGAGCAGATCTTCTCAAACTTGGTTTGGAAAATGAGAGATTGAGTATTACTGCACTCCTGAGCTGCTCACATATGAAGACGTTCAAGGCATGTCCATCTCGGCTCTGCATTACTAATGCAGTTTGGATGCTGTGGGAGTGGGCAGTGAAGGCAGAGCTTTCAAAGGGAGCTGGCACAGCAGAACCATCCCCAGCTGGGTGGTCATCTATACCTCTCCTCGATCAGGCTCTGAGCTTACCCCATTCCTTCCTGGGTTACCAGCCAAGGGCTGCACCGGTGAGGTGCGATTACAATCAGAGATTATCAAGGTGATTATCACGAAGAATCAGTTCACACTGACCCAACTGCACCAGTGCAACATCCAGCCTTCGTCACCCAGCAGTGTATTACCCAAGGAAAAACTGACTTATTGGGCAACTTCTGGAGCCTTTCCTACTTGTCCAGGCAGTGAAGGAATACTCTGAGATACCTTTCTCGGTTATTCCTCAAGCCAGATCCTGACACATAGGCACAAACCTCACAATCCAGGCTGCTCCAGGGATAGTGATGTTGATATGATCCCCCTGAGCATATAGGTGGAGAGATGAATTGCTTCATGCCAGGAAGGATGTAGACAGGCTCTTGCTTTCTGAGAGCACTAACTCACACTCTGAGGTAGTAGTGTCCTTCTTCCATGCTGTGGTGAGCTAACCACAGAGCTCTCCATCCGTCCTACCACCACAGCAACCTTACCACCATCTTATTTCCACCTTTGGGGCACCTGGATTTCCATGTGCTGAGATGACGCCCATGGCCCAAAAAAACACATTCCCATCTCCCCCATCCTCCCTCACTCCTGTGTCTCATCCCCCTCCCCCCGACCTGGGGATGAATGAGACTTTTAGTGTGGCTGCAATATATCATTCTTACTATTTGTTATGAGGTTTTAATGAGTGTGGAAGATTAGGATGTTTGCAACAGCGTAACAATAAAATACATATCTCGCTCATTCCTTGCCAAAAAGTACTTACAAATAATAAAAGTGAGGCTAGCTGAATGCATAAATCTCCTTTCACAAGCCCCCACCCACTGTGCAATAATTAGTACAAAGTGCAGTGCTAATAGATCATCTTACTTGTGTGGGAAACTTGACATTATGCTTTGTTTATATTATCCCTTTGGCAAGAATCTGCATGGCAAATCCTGGCAGCTCGCAAACAAGAGGCTCTCAAGGAAGGTTTCCAGACTGTCGTGCAGAAAAGCAAGCCACAGAATTGCGTGCCGGTCAGGATGCCGAAGCCAGCTGGGGAGCTGAAGCGTTAGATCCAGCTTTTATAGAGTGGAGCTACCAAGTTTCCAGCTGACTAGGAGCAACATCCTGAGACCGATTTGCTAAGGGCTGTTCCCACCCCAGCCACAACAGACCAGTGTGAACCTTGGCTTCAGGATGGTGCCCTTTGCTTAATTATATATTCAGGGCCCAATTTACCGCCTGGGCCTCCTGATGGGAACAGACGGGGTTGCCCAGACTTGAGACAGGCACCGAGTACAGCCCCTGCGGTCTCTGGCTCTGTAAGTAGAGAGTTTTCATCCAGTGCCCAAATAGTTCCAGCTCCTGAGACCCTTCTGCTCCACTCAACCCCTTTGGAGGTTTGGCTGATTCAGGCTTCACTTCTACCAGAACGTCTGGCTTTGTCCTGGGGTGTAGGGCAGTTGCAATACAGCTTGTCCAGGGCAGGAGGAGTTTTGAAACACTGCCTGTAGGCTCAAGGGCTCTCTTCAGCTCTCTGATGACCAAAATGAGCAGTAGGTCCATGGAAAACCAGCCCTCACTTGTAGCTCTTCATCTCACATTTCCTCTCTCTCTTGTTGGACTCAAGTCCCTTCCCTTTGCTCATTTTTCCATGGCAGCCCAGGGAGAAATGGACAAACCAGAGCCCAGTGCTTGGACATAGAGATGCATTCCTGCCCTGTGAATCACAGACCATTAGCAACCAGAGGTCAAGGTGTATTAACAGGAGGGAACATTGTTAGGGAGGAGAAAAAGGGCTTTCTTACCAGTTGGGTGAAAAGGAAGGGAAATTTTCCTTTTTTTTTTTTTTCTTTAGAGAAACTTGAGAACCATCTGCACATTGTCTGTTTTAGGAAGTTAGTAAGAGAATGCCACCAGAATGAACCTTGCCCTAAGGATGGATCCCAGTACTGACAGCTAGTATTTTCAAGGTCCTTGCAGTCTGTTGCCCAGCATTTTCCTCTGCTGAGGGTCTCTCCACACTTGGTCCCACTACTCCTAATTCCCCAAGAGGCTTTTTCACCCATTTTGTAGGTCTGGTCAACGGCAGAAAGCTAGCAATGCCAACCTCTATGTTTCCACATGGAGTGCTTTCTCATTTCTCATGACGTGCCAGCACTACAAGCTCCACCAGGTCCTCCTTTGTGGTTCTAGAGCACCTATCTTTGGCTCGAGCTGCCATTGGGGTGTGCTGAGCATGACGTCCTCTCAGCACTTTCCCATCCCTTTCTTCTGAAGGCGTTTGGAAGAACTACCTAAGAGATGAGCCCATCTGCCAGACAAGCCCCAGCAACCTTCACAGCGGCAGGTGTGGCTCAGACTCCACCTTCTCCTAGGCTTTAGCCATGCACGTCCACATTCATTCCTGCTCTGGCAAAGCCTTGGCTCGATTCCCCATTTCTCTGCAGAACATAGGTGGGCCGCCAGCCCCTATTCTTGCTTAAATCTCACCCACTGTTCTTGCTCAAGTGTGGCCTTCCAGATGTACCAAGGTTGTCCTTCTTTGTGGCTGGAGAATGGAGACCAAGTGTCTTATCCAGACGGAGAAATGACTCATCTACCTGGGAAATACGTGGCAGTCAACGCAGGCTGCCCTTTGTCCTTCTACTCAGGTGCTGTTGCAAAACCTCCAGCAAAGGGGGAAGATTTTGACCCGTGGGCCAAACGCTCATACTCCTTTGCAAATTTACACCCTGCCTGTTTTTGAATTTGGGTGTGCATGCCCCATGGTCCTCTACCACTGGAAGAAACCTGGAACCAAATTTCTGACGTGGTATGGTATTTTTAAAGCTTTAAAGTAGGAGTTGGCAGTGTTGCTCCACATGGGAATGACAAAGAGCTCGCTTTGTAAGGTGTTGGTCAACTGGAAAAAGTACTGCAAGCACGTGCTTTGCCATGCCAGACCCAGCTTGCTGGAACCACTGCAGATAAATTTATTTTATTTTATATGCTGGAGGGCTCAGAGAATTCTGGTAACGTGCGAGTAATCCTGAACAAAGTGAGAAGAGGCGCAGTATTGCTGTGCTGGCGAGGCTGTTTCAGGCAGGAGGAACTGGGCAGAGCTCTGACATTTTGGTGACTGATGAGGTTATTTGAGGGGAAAACATTCAGAGCCCGGTGTCCGGCAGCCACTGCCGGCAGCAGCCCCTCCTGCTACCCGTGTTGACTCCGCTGGCTCAGGACAATGGCGAATGGGCTGAAGCACTGACAGTTCCCCCACAGACTCTTCCCAGAGTTACTAAAATTAACCTTTTTATTCCCCCCCACTGGATAAATATAAAGGTTTTACTTCCCTTAACCTCTTTTTCCCACCCAGCGGGCAAAGAGTTTGTCAGAGCTACAGTTAAAATAATATATTAAGGATTTCCAATGGTGCAAGTCAAACTTCACATTTCCTAATGATTCCAGATGCCTTTTTTGTCCTCAGACATTTCAAGTTAAACCTCTATGAAACTGACCTTTTGGCTTGTCATTCTCGGTAAGGACCCCAGAGATGAAACACTTCTTTCAGTCTGTCACTACTGTCCGCAGACCGCCCTCCCCTCTCCCCCCTCCTCTATTTTATCAGCAAGAACCCATAATTGAGCCCTTTGACAATAGTGGGACTGTGCATTTCTTTGTCAACAACAATGGGCCGTCCAAGTTCATTACTGGAGATTGTTTAAAAATTGATTCATGGGCCAGTAGTAGTAGCTTATTATACAGCATAAGTGACAGTGTGATCTGGATGGAGGCCGAGTCATTCTTGACCAGTCATGTCCAATTAGAAAGAACATTGCACACATTCCTGTTGGAGCCACATTAATGAATTAGTCCTACCACAAACTGAGAGAAGCTTGCAGGACCCTAATACCTTTTGTTCCTAAGGATAATTCAGTAATTTATAAAGAGAACAGTGTAGAGCACATTAGCAAAAGAATAGTAATCTCAGGATTCAAACTGTCCTTGCACTTGCCCTTCCTTTTCCTGCTATAGGAGAAAATCCTCCAGGCTTTTTGTGAGCTCTGAGGCCTTTGAGCTATGTGTTTCCATATAGCACAGCCTTGCAAGCCCCCTTCATGTCTCCTGGGATTGTCAATGCAGTGCTGCTGGTCACCAGGGCTACTGTGCTTGCAGCCCCATGGCTTCACTTGGCTCCTCAGCATTCGCCAACATCTAGCACTGATGCTCCACTTCTCAGGGTGACAGAACAGTGCACGGCATACCATCATCATGCAAAAGTCACACCCATGCATGTTTCTGTACTTTGGTGCTTCCTCCTTGCTCTGCAGTTAGGCACTCGTGTAACTCATCATGCTGGAAGAGTTACCTCTGCACCTTGTTAAAAATAAGAAAGAACCATTAAAGGCACAGTCTAGAACAGTATTTCAGTCTTAAATAACAGATCTGATCTTTAGACATGTTGACATCAATTTAACTTGCAGCTCCCTGTTACCAGGTGACTCGACTTGAATGAATTTAGGAGCTGTGAACCAGATGCCCAGCACTAACTGGTAGGAATGAAGTCCTCGCAAAGGCTGTGTTAGGGAGAAAGATCATGAGAGGTGAATGTGTCCAGCTTGCCAAGTGCTGACAAAGTCCTAGAGTGGAAGGTAGGAAAGCTGTCAGCTAGAAGAATGCTGAGGAATTTCTTGGGTTGAGGAAATGCAGTTAATGAATCAAATATTTTCGGCAGAAAACACTTGTACTTCTATACCATGGGAACTGCGCAAAGAGCCAAAGCAGAAACAGTATAAGCTCTCTACAGGCAGAAGGTTACCAATCTTCTCCATTACAAAATCAGCCCCCAAGAGGAGTCCCCCTCCACTGGGATATTTAGGAGTGCACTGCACAAAGCACGGTGCTGTGCTGCCCACTCACTGGATGTGACCACAAGCAGTCACTGCCGCCACTGCCTTCAATACATAACAATTTTTGACGTGGAGCAGATTCTGCTTATTGCTCACTGAGTGTCCTGTGTTTAGTAGCACAGAAATGCATCTGTGGTTGGTTCATGTGCCCTTAATGGCAATATAAGTAGTAGTAGCACGGTAATGTTATTTTCCTAATAATATTCATAACAGCATTCGGACTTCTAAAATCCACTTGTGAGGAAGAAAAACAGACCATTTTTGGATAGGGGTACCAAGCTATGAGATTTTAAGAAGAGCTGTCATTTGGTATCAAACTGTGCTTGCTGTGACAGCAGTGATTATACAAGTCATTGAATAGCCCATGAAATTCCAGGGTAGATAACTTCAAAAACCTTGTGGTTTTTTGTAATTAGTAGTCATTGATCACCATGTACTCTTGTAAGAGAAGGTATCAAGAATGTGTAGTTCACTGCATGGTCTTTCAACCTTATGATTCTATGTGGTATGGTGGTGCTGTATTGATGGTAGAACTAGGTGATCTTAGAGTTCTTTTCCAGCCATAATGACTCTATGATTCTATATATTCCACATCATTCATGTCTAGGTCATACAGCATCATTTGTGCAGAAATATAGCAAATGCAAATATGAAAATGATTGCCAACTTTACCAATATCTCAAAGAACAGAAGTACTATACAATTTGTCTGTAATCTTAACATAATCATGATTAAAAAATTATACAATTAGAATTTAATTATTTAATCATGCAACCATAAATGTGTTTGCATATCTGTTGTGAATGAAGCCTGCATCATCTCAGGGGTGGCTAAATGAAAATTCTTTTTAGAATGAGAACAAACCTGTGTTGAAATATAGAATTTTCACTCAACACTTCAGCATCACCACCAGTAACAAAAGGATCTGAAAACGAAAGTGTGCAGTCACACAATAAGCGCAGAACTGAGCACACGTGTGCTGGAGGTCTACTGAACTGCTGTGTTATCTTGATTGTCACAATTTTGATAAGACTGAAGCTTTCTTTTGTATTTTCCTAGTCTATTTATTTTCAAAAGAAGTGCTGATTTTTCCCAAAGATCTTTCAGCCTCTGAAATCCAGGGCTGAGTTCCTCTGTGCCTGAACTCGAGCATGTAGTTGGAGTCTCCTGCAGCAGGTAGAAATGGGAAGGGCATGGTTGTGTCTTCAGGTGCTCTCATCAGAAATACCAGTTGAAGGCAGTAATCTCCCAGTAAAAACACACTGTCTCAGAGTCTTTGGCACATGTCTTAGTGAACGAGCAATTATTATCATACAGCAGAGGAACCCACCTGCTGTGCTGAGGGCTGCTGCAGAAGGAGGAAATGGGTATGGGTATGGCCACGGGGTCTGAGCAAAATCAAATCCCACCCCATGATAGCTCTGTTTGGAACCACTGTTCTCACAGAAACCATCGGGGATAAGAACAGAAGACAATCCATAGGAATAAGAAAACATCAATATCTTAGATTTCTAGATGGGGAGCTGAGTCACAGGCATGTAAACATCTATTCCAAAGCCACGACTTAACTTAATTTTCTGCTTACTAGCCCAGTGCTCTGACCACAAAATTGCTCTGGGTGTGAAAGTTCCCATAATGATGAAGCAGCAGAGAAGCAGTCAAACTCTCATTTACCTAATAAAATAAAATGGTTATGAATCGGGAAGGAGGCTGGGGGTTTTGGAGAGCTACTTTTGCAGTAAAAGATGTCAAACCCTCTCATCACTTGTAGTGACACACACGTTTCTCATCACATCCTGGCCATCCTTCCCATGCTCATCCACCTCTCCACCAGCCTCACTGACAGCTTTCTTTTTGGTAGATCATTTTGATACAGATTTGAAGGGACACTCTGACTAGGTTGATGCTCAGTCATAATGCAGAAATCCAGGCTGGTGGCAAGACAAGTCTCTCAAATATCCCAGTGTGAAACCAAATCTAGAAGTACCATTCTCTATAGTAACAGAAGAAATGATTCTGTAATTTAGATCCAGAAAATGTTGCAGGCTATTCAGATGTGGCATGATCACAACCAGTGCAGCTAATTTTATACAGTCAAGTATGAAATATGTCCATAAGTTTCCCTGTGTCAATGAATGACAGGGAGTGCTGAGCTCACTGCAGAGCATTGACTATGTGCTCACATCCACTGGGCATGTTTCAGCATCTCACCTCTGTATATTCATGTCTTGTGCGCTAAATGATCGTTTGGAAGATGTTGAACACGAACAGAAAAATATAATAAGGGCGTTTAGCACATTTTGTTCATACTTAACAAGTACAAGAAACCATGTAATGGTAATAACCTTTTAATACATGACCCTTCTCCATCTTGCTGTCAGATCAAGAATTCCCTTGAAGGAACCTGCTCCATCACACACCACTGGGTTTTTGCAGGGGGTATGCTACATCCCATTATGGGATGGGCAAACGAATGAAAGCATGCTTGGAAAAGCAGAGGAAGGAAATTGAAGTGATCTGGAAACTGTAGGGCATTTTGACTACCCTAATTTCTGCATGAGTAAATTTCGTTATTTAATCTGCAGAAAGTTTCTCTTTCACCAACAGCCAAATGCACACAGGGAAAACAGAAATCACTATGAGAAGACACTGGTATGTTTGTGTGTGTATTGAAACATGTTAGGGTTCCATTGTCTGCAACTGCAAGAGCATTTGCTCATCACCACAGATGCAGAGCCCAGCTCAGATATATGAGGTAGGTGTGCATGGGAAACATGTGGGCTCTCCTGTCTGACAGGAGGCAGCCCTCCCTGCAAGCACAGTACCTGTAAGTTGCCCCATATCCCATGAAGGAAAAGTTTTCCTGAGTGAGAATTACAGTGCTAACCCCTGGGAAGAAGGGAGACATTGCAGAGCTGCAGGCAGGAGCCTCTTTAGACAGACTGATGAACCCAGGAGAGGTGTTCCCAGCCTCCAAGCAGCAGGTGGATCTCAGACAAGATCAGGAGTAATGTTATCTCAAGTGCCTTTCTGCCAAAGCTTCCTTTCCCTTTCCACTCATGGAAGTCTGTCCATGCACTCTGCATTGGACTGGGTAATTGGAGTATTTACGTACAACAAATGCTGAGTTTCCGTTGAGCTGATTGAGACTTTGCCAAATTGTGTTTTGTTCCCTCTTGGCTAGTTTTCTTTGAGCTTTACAGCAAAAGTGTCACATCTTTTCTTTAGCTGGGCGTGTTGCATTTGATTTTGTTAAGCTATATCTGATGGCACTAACCAGCAGTAAGATTCAAAGTCGTGCAACATGTTCTGGCACAGACAGCATTATGAATTTACACATATGGTTGTTCAGATCTCGTATCGAATATCCTCTGGCATCAGATCTGAAATTAATTGTATATGGCAACCAAAGACACACAGTATCTGTCTGCATAACACAAAAGAGAGAAAGACCTTTGCTGTATCACCAGATCTCATCTGGATGAATGGCAGGCATCCCAGCCAGCAGTCAGGCATCCCTGTTGCTTTGAGCCTTGCCTCATGCTGTTCCCATGGTCCCTCTCTCCCCACACAATTTCTGTTCTTTTTTTCTGGACCCATTCATGCCACAACGAGCTAACCAGCCATCTCGTGGCTAGAAAGTTCCTCTCCACCTTCTTGTGATTATCTTGTCCATTGACCTGGTTTGGATGTTGACTCCTTTGGGCATGGTCAAGCTCATTCAGTAAGGCTGTAGGCAGATATCCAGTGCATGAGAATGCTAAGATCAACACTATTAGGATTTTCTGCAGGAAATTGGTTTTCAGCCCTTCAGAGCTGTGTGTCATGCAGAGCAGTGTGGACGCAAGAAGTCATCACTATCTAGGAGTCCTTTGGGAAGATGGATGGAGCAGAGGGATTTGGGTCTGGGAGCAGCACAAGGACAAAAAGAGCTGCATTTTCCATTCACAAAGACCCATCACAGCAGTGTATTCTGGAGTAGAGATGTTACTCTGTCACTCCTAACCCCACTGACATTCTTGACTGTTCCCAATGACTCAGGCTGGTCACAGCAATTTACTATTACACCATTAAAATACAATTATATTATTTAGATTACAACTACGAACTTGCTACAGGTCTGTCTTGAGACTTCAGCATGTGGTTCTCAGGGTAAGTAAGTCTTCCACTGAGGAGTTCTGGTTACTCATCTGACTTCCATTTCCTTTCCCAGTACATAGTCTAAAGTCCACATCTTTCACTGAAGTTCCTTTTTTTCCATTTACTGATGTCATCAGTAATGTCCTTTGTGCCATGGTACATGGAGCCAGCCAGCTCTGCCATACCAGCAAACACTGGAAGACTTTAAAACCCCTAGACCTTCTACTCATAGTAATGAAACCAGGTCATGGGATGTGAGGGACTGGATTCGTAGAATCATAGAATCATTAAGGATGGAAAAGACCACTAAGATCATCTAGTCCAGTCATTGTCCCATCCCCACAAACCACATTCCTTGAACACCTTCATCACTTCCCTGGGTAGCCTGTTCCAATGCATTACCACTGTTTTGGAGAATAAATGTTTCCTAATATCCAGCCTGAACCTCCTCTTGTGCAACTCAAGGCCATTACCTCTCATCCTATCTCTGTTATATGGGAGAAGCAGCAAACTCCACCTCACTACAACCTCCTGTCAGGGAGTTGTAGAAAGTGATAATGTCTTCTTGAGCCTCCTCTTCTCCAGACTGAACAAACCCAGTTCCCTCAGTTGCCCCTCATAAGACTTCTGCTCCAGCCCCTTCACCAGCTCCACTGCTCTTCACATTCACCTTCATGGATCCTTCCACCTCTTATGTGAACTTCTCCAAACCCACAACAGACTTTACAGGAGCTGAGAGGAAGGATATTCTTGTGAATCTTTCTTCTGTTCTGTCTGCCATAGGCCTCTTATGTCACCTTGAGCAAGCCAAGAGCAGGAATTTAGGCACTTTAATACCAATAGAAATTGACCTCAAGGTGAACAGGTGCTTGAACTGAAGTGGGGCACTGATGCATTTTCAAAGTTGTTAATATATTTGCCACTTGGTTGATGGGATAAAAAAAAAAGGCTCATGAAGATCTTGAATACTCTGGCTATAAGTCTCCGTGAATGCAAGAAGTTACATGTCAGTGGTGCTGTGTATGAGCATATGAGGGTTTCTCCTTTCTGCATTCAGCCATCTGTAGGTGGAAACTGCTGTGAACTGGTTTCTTTAGTTTCCTCTGAGGTAGAGGAAGAAGAGCAGGAGCCCCAGGAAAGTGCAAAACCTTTCTGTGGTAGGCAGAGTGCCCATGCTTTCCCTTAGTGAGGCTACAAGGAAAATACTAGCTCAAACACTGACAATAAATTGCGTGAATTCAGATTTCTGTGTTCATACTTAGTGAAACCATTTCCCCCTCATTAAAACATATGCAGCTTTGGAAGGAGACTGGGATTTTATTTCATCTAATCGCTGTGTACCTGTCCATACCCTTTATATAATGCCATTAATTCCATGAATTCACTCTAGACCTCCTCACTGGGAGCCTCTGGTGTGGAAGGCAATGCGTAAATGTATAACATCACCATGGGCCTGTTTGTAACGATACAGTGGAGCATTAAAATTTTGGGATAAAGTTTCTGAATATGATTTTAGACAGCATGTTAAAGTCACTGGGTCATTGCTTTGATAGCTCCGACTGTGAATTGCTCAGGTCTGCTCAAGCATGCAAACCCTTCATGAGCCACTCTGTGACAGTGCCACAAAACACATTGGCTTCACATCACAGCTTCTCCAGCTAGACCAGTCACTGGCCAGTGTGCACCATGCAGTAGCATTTCCCACACAGGAGACTCAGGTGCCCACCATTAACTGAGGCCTTAGAATCATAGAATCATTAAGGTTGAAAAAGACCTCCAAGATTATGTAGCCCAACCATCTGCAACAAACACTACTAAACCATGTCCCTAAGTACATTTACTCTTTACTTAAACACCTCCCAGGACAGTGACTCTACCATCTCTCTGGGCAGCCTGCTCCAGTGCCTCATCACTGTTTCAGAGAAGAAATTCTTCCTAATCTCCAACTTGAACCTTCCCTGGAGCAACTTGAGGCCATTCCTTCTTGTCCTATTGCTCATGTTCCTCTGCTTTTCCTGTGAATGTCCCAGTCATGCAGTAAACATAGAGTCCTGGTTCATGGTCACCCATCTCTGATGACAACTTGCCTTCCTCCATCCCAGTCAACTACGGAGCTTAAAGACTAATTTATGCCAACTTATTTGAGATTCCCCTTGTCTGTGTCTGGAGCTGTTCTCCGTGGTAAGGATCAGCAGATTCATGGCCCATCTTAGCCAGGAGTTGCAGCCACAGGTCAGGACGGGCACCTCTACCAGGCCCAGGCATTGCTGAGGGCAGTGTCTCAGAAAGCTCGATAAACCAGAAAGTTTGGAGAACCCCAAAAAGAAAGCCCTGCTAAATCATTGCTTTTCAAAGAACCTACCCTGGAGCTAGCTAACTGATCCTTTAGATCTTTCCTAAGTCAGATAAGAAAAATAACCTGGCAGTAGTCATCAAAGGGAGATTGATGCATGAAAAGTCAGTTGTGCGGAGACCCTGAAATCAAAGGTAGAGGGTTTTCAGACAAGACTGATGGGACTCAGAAGCACAAAACCCATGGAAATTTCCACCCCTTCCCTGTTTGTAAGAAGCAAGGTTTGAACTACTGCTTTTCACTGAGTTGTTCTTCCCAGTTACATCAAATGTCTTCTGTGTTCTCTGTCTCACATGACAAATCATTTCCAGGGACATGAAGATGAAGAAAGGAAGGGAAAGGCAGATAAAGGAATAGGCAATCTTCTATTGTTATTTTGGCTCAATAGGAAACAAGTGAAGTCTACACACAGGTAACGGCAAGTGTTGAGGCCATGTTGAAAGTTGAGGGGTGATCTGAGCCAGACTGGCTGCTCTTGTGTTCTTTTCCTGACGATGAGAAAAACACTCAACAATTAGATGACACTTTAAAACATCTGTCCTTCACACTACACTTTGAGGTGGATAAAAGAGGTAGACACCACTGTCTCCTGCACTTCGGGCAAAAGTGCTTTCTAAGACGCTGTATCTCCTTGAAGCAGGATTGTTCTTACCTGTGGGCATATGCCTAAGTAACATCTGAGTCAAAACTGGCCAAGGAAGGTTAAGGTCCCCTCTTTGAAGGCCTACAGATGAGACATAAAAGAAAAAACAGGACTGAGCAGCAGAAATGAAAAGTGTACAAACAAGGTGTTGTCATAGGATCCAGCCTGTGTCTTGCCAAAATGCCCATAAGCCAGAGATCTTGTCTTATGTTGCCATATGTCACATGCTGTAAATAAATTAGTTTGGTTTTGGCTGCCTGCTATTCCTCTCATTGTAATCTCTTGTGTTTCTTTCTATGTATAATTAAGAGCCAAACACTCAGAAGAGAGGGAAAGTCACTAAAAGACCTGCTGACATTTCCTTTGAATAGTAGTTACCTCTGCCACTAGAGGGGCTGGAGAAAGCTGTTGAAAAAGGAGAAATACAAATAAGATGGAGAAGATACACCTCCAGGCTGAAATCCAAAGATAAGCACATATGCACTTTTCAACTCCAATTCCTACCTTTTTGAGATTTGACTCAAAACAAACAACAGCAGCAAAAAATCCAACACCCACAATGCACTAAAGAAACACCATTGGTGAGGAGGACAGTGGGGATGCCTTCCCTTCCTTTTCATTTCCTCAGAGATGTCCATATTACTTTGGCCTCGGAGCAATCTGCAGATGGTGTGAGGTTCCATTCCTGCTTCACAGTCTTTCTGGGATGTCAGAGTGGTCCATCCCTACACTGAAGACATGGTTTCTGGACACACCCTGGATAGCATAACTGGGCTTTCAAAACCAGAGTATGAGTGTTTGGTGTTCCTCAAGGATGCCCTATGCAGACAACGGTAAATAATGCAGGGTATGGAAGTCAAGTCCACTAAAAGGTAAGATATTTTTGCCCCCAATAGCATGTATCTGGTTTGTCTCTCTATCTAGGCTGAGGTCTATCCATTTCAAAGTTCATATACATTTCCTGTTGAAGTGTATGAGCAATCACTTCAATTCCATGCTGAAAGGAAATAAAGCTTGAGGAAAGGCAGCTCACAGTGCTGATGTCCCAGGTGTCAAAGGAGAAGGATGTGATGAATGGCATCTGAAGAGCTTTCCTCTTCCTGGCCCAGGCCTGCATGTTGGCCAGTGTGTCACTGGTTTTCCAAGGGAATGGAGGAATAACCAAATCAGTTGCAGATAGACAGTCAGGGCTCACATTGCAAATGTCTGTATGGTAGATGCTTACTTCTGAGATGTATACTCCACCTTTATACATTTGCAGATCATCAAAGATAAGGAGGGCATGTTTCATCAGCCAGATGTAGAAGTTGAATCAAAGAACAATGAAGTCTGGCTCTGAGAAATCCTATTCCTCTTCTGCAATGAGAATGGAAGAGCTGGTGAGGCACACACCTACCTCTGATCAGAAGAACCTCACCCATGTGGTCCCTAAGCATGCTGCAGGAATATTCTTCAGAAAAATTGAAGCCAGTGGGTGTACCAGGGGATATCACTGTTGACATTAGAATCTGCTGTTTTGATTTTATTCTAAGGTAGAATATATATGTATACATGACTTATTATTTAGAGTATTAAAACATTGAGATTTTGGAGCAAAATATTGAAAGCGAGTCCACATCTGGGTACTTTCAATTTATGAAAATTTTCCAGGGTGTTATTTTAAGGAAAATATGACAGTAGGGTCATATTTTTAACCTTATTTCAGCTTTAGAAATAAACAGTTGACAAGAGAATTTCCTGCAAGCAGGAGATTCTCTTTTCCTGAAGAAGTCTACTTATGACCAAACCAACTTTTGTGCGGGAAGTCAGTCTGACTTCTGTAATGACCCTTGAAAGTATTGTAGAGAGATCTATGGTATTTATACATAATTATAATCAAATTCTGACTATTCTTCATCATTTATTGCATTTACAACATGCTATCATAGAATCGTAGAATGGCCTGGGTTGAAAGGGACCACAATGATCATCCAGTTTCAACCCCCTGCTATGTGCAGGGTCGCCAACCACCAGACCAGGCTGCCCAGAGCCACATCCAGCCTGGCCTTGAATGCCTCCAGCAATGGGGCATCCACAACCTCCTTGGGCAACCTGTTCCAGTGTGTCAACACCCTCTGAGTGAAAAACTTCCTCCTAATATCTAACCTAAACCTCCCCTGTCTCAGTTTAAGACCATTCCCCCTTGTCCTATCACTATCCACCCTCATAAACAGCCGTTCCCCTTCCTGTTTATATACTCCCTTCAAGTACTGGAAGGCCACAATGAGGTCTCCCCGGAGCCTTCTCTTCTCCAAGCTAAACAATCCCAGTTCCCTCAACCTTCCCTCATAGGAGAGGTGCTCCAGCCCTCTGATCATCTTAGTGGCCTGCTCTGGACCCACTCCAAGAGCTCCATGTCCTATCAAAAGATCTCTCAACACTTGCCAAACTCAGGTGCTCTCACTCTCTAATCCTTTAAAATGTTTTAAACTTTTGAGGGAAGAGATTTAAATTGCCAGCAGGAAAAAAGAATGGTTTTTGAAAGAATACAGTTATTCCAATGATTGTTGTTCATATTATTCAAGAATATTTTCTTAGTTTGGAGTTTTTGTTTACTTCTTCCTGCACAATGCTAATTACAAGGATTAATAGATTAAGTATGTGGAAGCTTTGTCGGATTGTTTATTTCCAAACAAGGTTGAAGTACCTTTTAGAACATTTGTTAATGAAAAATGACCTACTCACTGACTTACCTAGAGTAGCTGACACTGCTTTGTAACATGCCCTGTTTCTTATCCATTTCGAATTAATTCAGCCCAGAGGTGAGATTACAACCTGAATAAAAGGTACAACCCAGCCAAAGCACTTACCCAATGCTTTTTATAGCATTTAGAGACTTTAAAGACTCTTTAAGACTCTGAAGCTCAACCTGGGGATTCTAAAATACCAGGTTTATTGTAATCCATAATTCTGTCCATGCTCAGAGAAATATTCCAACATTATTTAAATACACATAAGGGAAAATCACTCTGAAGGTGTCTTAATACTTTCAAGAACAACTTTTGCTGTTGTTCAGCACAAGTAAAGGAAAACCTCTTTGCAGACTTCCATCTGCCCTAGCTGAAAAAGCAGCCGAAAAACAAGCCCTTGCCTTCTCTTTAGGTTGGGATAATATCTCCAAAGCACTGGGGGATCTACATTTTTATTCTGTGTTAAAGGGAAAACTCCCTAATCTCAGATTATTAGGCTCACAAGGCAAAAGGGCTAAGTTTGGACCATGTGGGACCAATCATACCAGTACCGGTTGCCAGGCTCTCACTGAGCCAGGGAGTTGCCTACTTGCACTAGTGTGGATCAAGGTTCCTTCCAGGCACCTGCCACAGCTGTTCCTGGTTAGATGATGTAACAGGAATTTTTTTGGTCCCTTTTCTCCCAGTATTTAAAATAACAAGCCCTGCACAAGGGTAGGGTTGTGACTCTGGATGAACACAGGCAGTACTTTCTCATAATAGAAGAGCCCATGGGAAGGATTTGGGGGTAGAAGTTGGAATTCAGGTGCATTTCTTGGGGTGTTGTAGAATAACATGGAGTGCTCCTGCTTGGCATTTTGTGCTTGCACCATGGGCTGGCTGGAGTTCATCACAGACTGGTAAGGGATGTCACAAGTAATATAATTCCATTTCCCTTAGTGTCGTCATCCACGTTAGAGATCTCCATCTCCTGTCTTCAGGAATGGCAAACACTAGCTACAGAAAGGGGTGGTGGCACATTCCTCCCTTACTTTCCCTCAGTGATTAGCAGGTGCAAGACTGCACTCAGTGATAAGGATTCTTGAAGATGTAAGTGTGCTTATCACAACATCACCTGCCCAGAAGGGACCACAGTGTATCTCCAGTCCAACCCCTCCATCAATCCAGGCTCAATTCTGAACTCAGACCATCTCACCCAGCTGTTGTAAACCCAGCAGGTTTGGAAGAAAATGGGACAGGTCAGGATCCAGTTCAGCTTTCTCTAAGAGCACATCCTTCCTTCTTGCTTTCCAAGCAGCTACATTTGTTATTGAGGAGATGGCCTGGCTCCAGCAGCGTGCTCCATGTGAGTAGGCACTTGCCTTTAGGGTACCAGGATCAGCCTGAACAAAACTTTCAGGACTGAGGTTTGAGCTTGCACTGCTCTCCTTCTAGCACACATAGCTCCTTTCTGCAGCTTCCCTTGGAGATCAGCAAAGGGCAGGAGGAAATGGGGCACCCCAATGTTTTCACCCAGCTTAAAAAGCAGAAAGGGGAAGAAAAGGCTTTCCTTTTGGGGTAAAGTTCTTGGGACCCACGTGAGGGCAAAAGAAAAGCAACTTGTGTGTGCGCAGATCTTACAGTGGAAAGATCTCTGCTTCCCAAAAGGGTTAACGCACCCTCTCTTTTTCTCCAGTAGCTTCATGGCCCTCACAGCTTTCATTGTGAAATGGGTGCAGGTGTGGGCTATGCTTTGTTGATCACAATCCCTTTTGCAGAGGAAGCTTTGAATATGTTTGACATAATCAGCTCACAGCCTTTGCCCGCACTCTTTCATAAACAGGCCATTTTCACATCCTTTTCATGGGATCCGACAGGCGGAAAAATAATTAATGTTACCTCAGCCTAACAGTGACCCAGCTTTGATTCAAAAAGACGGCATGTTGCATAAACTAACCATTTAATTGAGTGATAGAAAAAGCCCACATGTATCAATTCTGCCTCCACGTATTATGATTACTGGGGCTTTGCACGGATTGTGCTCTCTTGGTCATAAAGCAGAGCTTAAATTCAAGTCCGTGAGGTGCTTTCAGAAGGACCAAGTGAGCATGAGCTGGGGATTATCCGTGTTTACGGTGGTGGGACATGGGAGCAGGGGAATATGTGGGTGCTCAGCCACCATGGCGCATGTTCAGGTTAAGTCCAGGTCATATCACAAATCCCTGTAAATTGAGAGTGGCCAGACATTATCCAGCCACAAGCCATTTGGGATGCTGAGGGCACTACACCGCCACCTTGCCGTGACCTTGAAGCCAAAGATAACCAGGGTACAACACAGTTAGGATTACACTTAATGTGTACAGGACAGAGTCACCCTTGAGGTGACCAACCAGAAAGAAATGCCCAAGATGAATCTCAGTTACATTCAGATAGGGTCTTGAGGCACCAGTGGCTCCTCTAAAGAGCCATCTCCTCTTGTGGCTGCAGAAAGACAGCCATTTCAGAGGTAGATAAACCAGGAGCCTCTACTCTTAACCACATAACTGCAGTTTGGAGGTATCCAGTACCAATGGTGCCTACAAGAAGTTGTTTAACACAATTTAAGCACTTGCTTTATTTATATTTATTATCATTCTTTTCCAGAGCTTAGGAGTTCTAGAAGAGATTATTGGATATTTCTATACATGCAAGAAAACATCAAATTAAAACACAATTTAGGACAGGGAGGAGCACTTGAAATCCCCCTTCTCATACAGAAACAGATAGCAAAGCGGAGATGGATTTGACTCTCATCCCAGCAAGGCAAACTTCCTAATCCATCCTACCTCTGGGGATGTCAGGGTACCGAGTCCTTCCTTTGGTTATTTTTCATCTGCACAATCTTGCTAGGTTGGCAGGCATCTATGTCAGGCCCCAGGTCCAAGTCACTGGGATCTGCAAGCACAGCATTGTTGGCTAGCTAGAGCAAACTCCTTCAGATACCAGAAGTGCTTTGAAGGGCTGCTGAGAAATGTACCTTTTCAAGAAGATCCCTTCCAGGGAATGTGTTCAAACCAAGCCAACATGAAACCTTGGGGTTGTCTGGAGGGACTCCAGGTGGTCACAGAATCATTAAGGTTGGAAAAGACCTCTAAGATCTAGTCCAATCATCCATAGATCAGTGCTCATGAAGCACAGTAGTAGGCTTCAGAAGATTGCTGATGTAAGGACTCCTGTGTTCTGTGTAAATTGGAGATGAGGAACAATATAAGAATTCACCAGGTATCATGGGCCTGTGTTGGCTTTAGTATCTGATGTTCTGTCTTCTGCAGCCTGAAATGGTTCATCAGGTGAGTTTTGTGATATCTTTATATCTCAGGAGCTCTCCGTGTTGGCATCCTCTTTCCCCAGTGCAGCTTGTAATGAATGATGCATTTCAGCCAGTTGCATTTAGTTTCATACCCACTAACCCAATCCCTTGCATTTCTGCCTGTCTTTCAACTCTTCACACCTGCAGGTATTGGTCATGTTTCTACCTTGTCTGCCATGTTACTAACATCAAACTACTCTGTCTGTCACTCATTCTCATCTTTCTTGTTGGTCTTCTCAGTTCTTTTTTTTCACAACTACTCATTTACAGATCCAAGTATCCCAGTTGTACTCAGTGAAGAAGAAACAATGATCTTGGTGTTCACCAGTGGTGGTGATGGTATCTGTGGTACAGGAACCAAGATCTGGTTCCTCTGCTGACCGGTGCACAGCCCATGAAACACCACAGGGGTGGCCTCCACAGTGCACCCTCTCCAGGAAAAGGTGGATGGCACCACAGGACAGGTTTCTCCAGCTCCCACAACTATGCTCAGCAAGGGTTTGGTATGCTCTCCTTGCCTTGAGAACAGATGTAGCCTTCACTGCTGTTAAAGTGAGTCTGCACGGACTGAATTTTACTTTTACAGCTATTTGACTTGTAATGTGTCTCCAGCGTGGGCACAACTTGGGGCTCCATAATACGCCCAGACTGTGTTCCTCTGAGCTGCTCTTCTCTCTCATCATGGAACCATTGCCAGGAAATCCCAGGGGTGGCCTGGGCCTGACTGCAAGAGATTTGTGTTTTCCCTGGAGGTATTCAAGAAAAGGGTAGTTGTGGCACTTAGGGACATGGTTTAGTGGGCATGGTGGGAGATGAGTTGATGGACTAGATGATCTTATAGGTCTTTTCCAACCTTATGATTCCATGACTCTATGAAATGGGATGTTTTGGTTGGGTGAGTTAGAGTGCCTATGAACTCCTGGAGCTGAGATCTACAGGGGTTAAATTGTTCAGGTCCTTCCCAAGAGCTGCTTCCATTACAAACTCAGCATTTGTAATGCAAAAGCTCTACACTGGCAGAAGGAAGACACTTACTTAAATCACAGTGAGAGCATCAGGGACAATTCTGCTGCCTCCTTGCCAGCTCTCATACCCAATCCATCTTCATCAGTACCTTCTCCAGTCTATCCCTCCACAGGGAGCAGTCTATATCATCATTATACTGCATAATTCCCCTTCGTTTACATTTGGGAATTCAAAAGGATACAAACAAGGATGTTGTCAGTGCCTAATTCTGCCCTCATCAGAACAAAGCGGAGACAACATGAGCAGTACTGAGATACCCTTCTGAGGGAGGCATGGAGAAATTCATGCCCTGGTGAGGTTTTACATCTGCAGAGCCAGAATGTGCTTTGAGACATGAACTGCATGAATGATCTGAATGCGATGTCATCATGTTCACCTTTATTTTGGAGGAGCCTACAGATTTTGCAGCCTGCGGGGATGGCAGCTTGCTTGAGGCTCGATCCTGCCTGCCCTGATTACAATGGGTATTACCTTACCCTGCCTGCTCATTGCCCCAGGAGGACTGAAGGAGTGGGATGCTCTTCAAGGTGTGCGTGGGGTGGGGGATCAGCCCCCCTCAGTGAAAGAGTTTTAATGTGAAATAAGATCAAACATCACTGCCACACCTCTACCTCCAGCAGTTTCAGCCTACACAAGAAAGGGGAACGTGCAGAGGAGCAGAGCATGAGTACTCATGCTGTGGCTGAGAACACTGGGGAGGAAGGAGAAGAGGGGAAGGGAAGGAAAAAGGGAAAGGAAAAAAATACCTTTTCAGCACTGTTATAATACCTTGAGCTGAAGAAGCAAAATTGACTGCATTAACACTCATGGACCTATTTGGATTTGTTGCCTGAGAGCAGGAAAACTTGAGAAGATTATGAAAAGAGAAAAGAATCGGAGATTAACACACAGAGTACATTTCAATACTAGTGGTGGGATAATTAAGGATGTAGTCAAACTCTGAAAAAATCTTTATAAACCTGAAAGGGATTTAAGTCTGAATGTGATTTGGTGTGACGCATCATCACTGGTGTGCCCAACCTTGATTTTTCTTGGCCAGTCAGATGCTGGAAACATGACCTAAAAGAATAGTTTTGGGGCTGAAAATGTTGAGGGGGGAATGGAAAACATAGTGGACTCTCTTTATCCACTGGAACAGGAGAAGGGAGAATTTCCCTTTACCTCTAGGACTGGAGGTGATGGACTACAGACAGCAGTGCTGCTGGAAAGCCTGCATTGGTCAGAAGATAAATTCCTGTACCTTCCAGTGAAACACAACTGGGAGGACTCACTGCCCAGGAGAGCCTTTGTTGAGATCTGGGCAGCGGTTCACCCATTCCTGAAGCAGACCTCAAAGAACAAACCAGGTGCACTGCACTGATCTCTCTGCATCTGTTCAAATGGGGACAAGGGTGACTGGTTCATATGGAGATGCTTGCAATGGGAACACCTGAAGCTGGTGAAACCAATCCCACCCTTAGCAGAAAGTAGAGTTTTGGTGGGAAGCTGGCAGCCAGGTGTGCAGGTGGGCAGGGAGGGCAGGATGCAGTTTGCATGTGTCTTCTGAATGTGAGCAAGGTGTCCAACTCCCGGAACAAGCAAAGCAAATAGAGTTGGTGTAGTCATAGGGGTCTCTGGGGGCAATTCCTCTGCTGCAAAGCCATGTGTTTTCCCATGAAGATCCTTTCATGGTGGCTTGAAGGCAGAAGTCAGTGTTCTCCTGCTTCTAGCACCCTTCCCCTCTGCAGTACTGAGCATCACTTTCTCCCTGTGAAAACAGATTTCCAACAACATGGGGCTCATCAATCCACCAAAAAGTAGAGGAAGTAGGTCTGAGAGCAGGCATGCTCAGAGCATGGCAGCAGCTACGTGGAGGGATACAAGTGCAAACGGCATACATTTGTGAGGAGCGAGAGTGCTGCTTGGAGAGAGCTCAGACCGGGGTGGGATCAGGTTCGTGTCGCACCCAGATGCAAACATGATTGCACTGAGGGTACAGCACTGGAACAGGTTGACCTGAGAGGTTGTGGATGTCCCGTCCCTGGAGATATTCAAGGTCAGGCTGGATGGGGCTCTGGGCACCCGATGGAGCTGTAGGTGTCACTGTTCATTGCAGGGGAGTTGGACCAGATGGACTTTAAGTGTCCCTTCCAACTCAAACGATTCAATGATTTCTGCTAAAATACCTGAGCAGACTGAAATGAGTGGGAATAGATCATGTGTTACTGGTCACTCCAGCAATGAGCTACTGGTGTTATTCCTGGCAGGTTCAGCACATTTCCAGTTGTCTTCTGATTAAAAACAAGACTTAGACACTATGGAAATCCCTTGGGAGAGAACCAGTCCCTGCTGAGTTGAACTGTGGGGTTTGGAGAGAAGATTAACTGCCACTGGTTGTGCTTGGCAGGAGCAATGTTCCACCAGCAATACCCATGCTCCTGTGTGGAGATTTAGGCAAGAAATGTTGTGGTCCATTGTGCTTTCCTATAACGACACCAAGGAAGGATGGCTTTGGAGGTGCGCCAGACATCAGGGGAGGACAGTTTTGTGATGGAGGCACTGGGAAATGAGGGTTTGATACCTATCTCTGCTATGGCACTGTGTAACCTTCAGCACGTTGCTTCCCCGTGGTGCTCCTTGACCCCTGGTGGTAAAGCAGGGCCAGTAACACTTCCTTGGTCATACCTCAGAACATCACTTTTCTAGGAAGGGAATGAAGTTGCTGAAGCAATTTGAGTATCTTCAGTGCCCATTCAAATCAACAGGACTGACCAGAGCTCTGCACTGCCTTCTACTAAATGGAGACTTGAAACAATACTTTCAGCTGCACTGCTGCAAATACATGAACATAAAATGGCTCTGTTGGATCAGGCTGTTGATCTCATTGTCCTGTCTCAAACAATCCCCACAGGTGGTTGCCTAGGAAAGATTCTATCACACAGTGGTAGCTCATGAAAACACATTACCACACTCTCATACTTTGTAGTTAAGGCACTGTCTCCCCAGTCCCTGTTGGGTTTCCTTTCCATCAGCCTGTCCAGTTTCCATGTAAACTTCCATCCTCCTGAAGCAAGGAGGTCCCATCTCATCCCCACTACCAGAAGAGACCTTCACTTCCTCTGGTCTTGAACCTGTTACCTGGTACCCAAATGTCCACTTACTAGAATCCACTTAGTGGATGTAAAGTATGAAAATTGCCCCCCTCAATATAATTTTGCCCTATTGGTGTATCATTCACATTGCTTAAGGAAGGCTAGGCTTGGTTCCGCCACATAACAGTTTAGACTTGGAGCTGAGCACCAACCCTGTGCTTTTGGGATCGCTGGTTCTGCTCACACCAAAGCTGGAGTTGAGATGAGAGAGTTGTGCCCCCCTTAGAACCAGCCTAGGAGGAAAACAGCACAGTTCAGCCCTGCTATTTAATTAGATATAAAATGAGCACCACCCAAAGGGTCCCAGGGTAGCTTAACCATTGATCCTGACCTGATTTGTCTGTGTTTATTGTAAGCAAGGCCTGGCTGCATGGTGAAAGCTTTGCTTTGTCAGTAAATCCCAGACACAATGCAGTGCAGGGAAGGGAAAATGATCCCAGGAGCATAGGGGAGATGGCTTCTGCTCTCCTATGGCAGGCAATTGCCAGGATCAAGCCCACAATATTTCATTTTCGGATGTGTAATCTTTAGCTCCTTTTACGTGTCCCGGGGCAGTCTCATAGACACCACCTGAAGTATATTAGAGCCGGGCTGATTATGGGTCTGCTCCAAAGCCCTCTGAAGTCAGTGGGAGTCTTTCCCCTGACTTCACTGTGTTTGGGGCAGGCCCCGGATGAATATCCCTCGGGTGAGACAGTTTAATCATCCATTCAGCAGTACACAAAGCAGATCACATACACTTTTAGCCTGCATTGTATGGTGTTATGAAATGAGAAGATTATTTGATATGATTCAGAGATAGCTCAGGTATAAGGCAAAAAAAAAAAACAAAAAACAACAAAACCCAACACCTTTGATGTTTCACATTACACTTCAGTTATTCCTTGAGGGGCCAATTCTCATCACCTTACCCAGGTGAATCTTGTGCCTGGTAATTTGGTCAAAAACATTCCATCAGGCTCCTTTTTAATAGAAAACATTTGGGGAGTGGGAGTTCAGCTTGATGGAGATTTCTGCCAAAGAGAAGGAAAAATAAAAGGTAAATCTATATATTTCTTCTCAATAATCAGAGAAAAAATAATTGGGAATAAAGTTCTGTTTTGGAGGGTTTTTCTAAGAGGACAGTGAAATTAGACTCTCTTTTGTCAATGTTATCCCAACAATTGCAGTCTCTGTATGGAGCAGCTGTTTCTAGCTGAGGCATCACCCACCACTGCTACCATCAGCTAGGTCTGATTCTCATCTTGCTTCTCTTGGGTCAAGCCACAAAATGAAGTTTTGTCCCTCTTCTTTCAGGTACTGCCTCCCACCAATGAGCAGGAGAAGATTTAGATTCATGACATTCAAAGTCAGGTGAAGCCTGTAGGGCTGGTGGGGCATTAGCTAGAGAAGTCTGATAAAGGTTTTCCATTGTTAGAAATAGAGCAAGGGAAAGATATCCCAAGAGTGATTTCCTTGAACACTACTACATCTTTTGGACTGGCCCTAGTGATTGCAGGGAAGTGTTGCCCTCCACCAGTGTTACAAAGGCAATCAATCCTTCTGCATAGGCACAACATGGATGGTTTTCATGGGCTTGGTGAGTGGCAGCACAAAGCAAAAGCCTCCTTCTTCAGAGGAGATGCAAACCACAGTCCATGGCCAGTAAGCAGTAATTGAAACTGTCTTTCTGAAAGTTGGCGGGTGATGAAACCCAGTGTGGATGGCTGTGTTCTGCCTCTCGAATCCCCTCCCACTACCCTGCAATATACTGAGTTTTGCTGGGGGTGGGGGGTTTAGCTTCTCTGGCACAAGGGTTTCCTTTGTTGATAGGAGCTGGGTCTCCTCTAGGGGACTGGGCCAATCCAGCTGTACTGGCAAAGCCTTTGTAATGTGGAGCAGCTCAAGTGCAGACCTGTAATGGGCGCCTGCCTGAACCTTTGCTGGCACATCAATAGGGCCAGAGCTGAGCAAAGTTAAACGACCCCGTGCTGGAGAAGTGCCACACGTAGGAGCCGGCAAGCATCTGTGTTACTGATCCAGTGCGGCGCTTGAAACATCTTTGGACTTCCTTTCAAGTGAGGACTACCTAATTCAGTAGTTGCGTGTGCAGTGAGTAGCTGGAAGAGCCAGTCCTTGGCTGGAGGTGTCGGAGGTGCAACCGTGGTTTCACATCAAGTACAGCCATGCTTGCCCAGTTACGGCGGCATCTTTCTGGCACAAACTGAAGCCCAGGAAGCACTCCCTGCCCATCAGGCAGCACTGCTGTGCTGTGTGGATGCACAGGTTGCCCAGAGAGGTTGTGGGGTCTCCTCCTTGGAGATATTCAAAAGCCATCTGCGTGTAGGCCTAGGCACCCTGCTCTGGTTGTTGCTGCTGGAGCAGGGTTGGGCCACAGGGACACAAAGATCCCTGCCAACCTCAGCCATGCTGTGATGAAGACGGAGGCCTGAAGGCTGGGAGATGGTTATTTCCCTCTGGGAGGAGGCAATGCCCCGGCCCAGCCTGGGAGGAGGCTCATTGTCATGGAGAGCTGCTCATCCCATGGCCTTGGCATTCGGAGGGGAATGGGGACTCAGAGTGGGACCAGCAGGCTAATTGCCTTTGTCTTCTCCCTCCTTCAAATGGGGAATCGGGGTAAATCCCCCAAACCCATGACAATAGCCTGCTGCTTTTAAGTGTCTTTCGTTAAACTGAATCCTCTTGTCCTGCCTCTCCCAAGACCTGGGCGTTGTTCATTAAAAGAAGAGCCTCTTGTAATGACAAAAGGAAACCTAAAAAGGCTGCCGATAGCTCATTATCCCAGCTCCCTCCTGCATGGTAGGTGTCTATTTGCTGAATGCTACTCCCAAGCGTTCCTTGGGCAGTCTCCTTTGTCATGAGTATCCCGGCCATGGGGCGATGTGTCCGGCTGCGGGGTCACTTTCCCTGGAGGGAGCAGGATTTGCCGCAATGGGGACCTGCCAAAATCATCCTCCAGCCCATCACCACCCCTCCGGATTGGGGCTGGAGTACTGTGGTGGATGAACCTTTCCCTTGCTTTGCTCGGCCAGGTTCTGTCTGTGAGACCAGTCAGCCAACGTGGCATGAAACATTACGGAATGTTTGCTGAGGACAGACTGTCAGAGTTTAGCAATGCAAATTTACAACTGATTTGGGATCCTCAAGAGTAAATATTGGATATTAAGAAAAAATTCTTCTCTGGTCTGCCCAGGGAGGTGATGGAGTCTGGGGATATCCAAGATCTGTGGAGATGTGGCACTGAGGGACGTGGTTAGTGGGCATGGTGGGGATGGGTTGGTGGTTGGACTAGATGGCCTCTTCCAACCCTAATGATTCTATGATTCTATGAAATGTTCATTGGTACTACCTGCAGAAACATACAGCTGATGAGAGTGGGGCTACATAAAACATGAAATTAATCTTCTGGTTGGAAGAACATGAGCTGAAAATATCCTAGAGTGGCCCATTTCTTGCTAATGTTTGACAAGAGGCTGATGGAGCTGAGAAGGGGTGAAACAGCCACACGGGTACATGAATAAGCAATTCCTGCCTTATCTTGGGAGGGAATCCCAAGTGTTGGGAATCCCTCCACCATTTTTAGATCAAATGCTGCAGACCCAAACCCAAATAAAGCTGTCTCACTGCTGTGATTGAATCATAGAATCATTTGAGTTGGATGGGATCCTTAGAGGCCATCGAGTCCAATCCCCCTGCAGTGAACAGAAGCTCCTACAGCTCCATCAGGTGCTCAGAGCCCTGTGCAGCCTGACACTGAGTATATCCAGGGATAGGGCATCCACCACATCTCTGGGCAACCTGTGCCAATGCCTCACCAACCTTATCGTAAAGCACTTCCTTATATCCAATCTAAATCTCCCCTCGTTTAGTTTTAAACCGTTTCCCTTTGTCCTGTGAAGGAACTTGGGCAGGATGTGCTGACCACCTTGGCATTTTGCTAGTGGCAATCTGCCCTCTCTCCCCCTTTTATCATTACCTCTGCATCACCTGAAACGCAATTAAAAATCAAGACATGGAGGAATTACCCCTAAAGCCAGGAAGATTGTATCTCTGTTGGGGAGGGGAGAGAGAGAGGGGGATGAGGCAGGAGTTGCCACTCGCCCACTGGTCTCAGCTATTGCACAAACAGTGGCTGGCCAGTGCTGGGGAAAGTACTTGATCCCAATCCCAAGCACATGGATGTCATCTGACATTTCGTCATGGCTTCATTATATTTTGGATCAGGCCAGTGGTTCATCTTGCATTACTGCCATATACACGTTAAGCATGTAGCCAGTGAAGAGGCACTGCATCACACTGCCAATGATATTGTTTTCTGAATAGCCTGCAGGGATGGCCTTACATCATGCGAGATGCATACACAGTTAATAGCTGCGATTTCATGCTTAACTTCAGTGTTGATGTTACATTCCTCTGGAAGAAATTTATACTTATGTTCCATGGCTGCACGTGGAGCCCAGCAAACAACGTATGCAAACAGCAAGAACTGGGGATTAATGGTTTTGCATAAGGGATGCTGAAGGAAAGATTCTCTGTAGTGTGTTTATGGTGGAGGGCTCAGCCTGGTCTGCCAGGTGACCGGTCTGACTTCTCATTTTAGGCAGGTGCAATCTGATCTGAAAAAGTAACTTGCAAAATGGATGAGGGTCGAGGCAGCCAAGCTCAGCCTTGCTCCCCCCTCTCCCCCCCTGCTTGCCAGTGCTGTGCTGGAACCAGCCCTGCTTCTTTTCCTTTTGCAATCTTTTATTATTTTGACTAAACCAGGCTGAAAAGAGACAGTTGTCATTCAGATGACCATCAAAAACAAACAAACACAAAAGCCCAGAGTGCCCACTCTGCACTGGGAGACCACAAAAGGCAGCAAATCAGCTCATGTGCATCTCCTCCAGGCGGCCTTTTTTGTCTTTCTGCAGATGAAATTGTTCCTAAGCCTTTGCTCCTTTCGCCCCAAACCGTGCGAAAGCAAAACCTGTCTCCCACAGAGCTCCAGGATGCCTCAAACACGCTGAGGAAGAAGCAGGCAGAAATCCACCACAAGTTAACGTTTTATTCCCAACAGCTGTTCAGCCTGAAAAGTTTTATTAATGCGCTAACGAACAAAAACAAAACCAACAGAAATAATCAAAACCAACGAAACAACAACAACAACAACAACAAGAAGGGGGAAACGGAGTAAAATAAACTTTAACCAAGTTGAAAACATTATAAATAAGTACAGCTCCAGAGCATAATTTACAAATATAAAACCACATAGAAACATATGTACAGGAGAGTTACATTACATACAAATATGTATAAAAATACCCCAGTGTTTATTCTCGTGCTGAAGCTGCAAGGCTAGAGTTATCTTTGGTACTAAGCTCAGGGGAAAAGATGGCTGTACAAAACACGGCCCTGGCTGCACAATGTGCCACGCATGGGACGACAGAGCAAGCCTGGTGGGGACCTTGAGGAGCTTTTGGGCAGCTGTTTTCCCAACCTATCCCCTCCCTGTGCATCGCACACTGCAGGACCAGGGCAGGAAGGGCTTACAGAGGCAATCGCTGGCAGAAGAGTTTTTAATACATTGTACAAGGCACTTCATAGGAAATCTCTTCATTATTTTTTTTTTCCTGTTCTTTTCTAAGACTCACAGAACGCCTACGCTCGGTTCTTGCTGACACAGCATTTTATGATTATCGTTTTTTCAACTTCGTATTCTACATTCAAGATTAAAAACCTCTGAAAATGGTAATTCAGTTCACTTTCATCTGCGGAATGGAGATGGCAAAGCCACCCAAAGCACCTAACAATTTCCAGGACGGGGAAAAGATTTTGCATCTGCCTTTTGCTGGTGTTTGTGGGGTGTTTTTGCTTGGAAAGGTGAGAAGATCTGTTTTTCCTGGACGAACTCCCGGGAAGCGTCCACATTGAAATGCTGTTTGCAAAAGCACACGGTCCTCCATGCTGCCACGCACACACCTGCATCTCCCATTCCCTTTGCAGCACTGCCCCGGCGTCCTACACCTCCGTTCCATCTCGGGTGTAGATGAGGCTGTTGACTGTGAAGTTGTAGTAGTGGTTGTACTGGGCGCCCTGGCTGCCGCTGCTGGGATGGAAGGAGCTGTAGTAGGCAGGGGAAGGTCCCGCCACTCGCTGCAGCTGTTCTGGTGAAGGCACCTCCTGAGATGAGCTGCTGGAAGGGGTGAAAGTGCCGCCGCTCAGCTGTCCAGCAGAGAAGTTCCTGTGATGCAGGTCAGTGCTGAGCCCCCCCGTCAGCCGGCTGCCTCCGCCGCTCAGCGAGCTCATGCCGCTGAAGAAGGTGCTGAGGCAGCTCGGGGTGGATGAAATGATACCGGAGGGAGAGGAGCTTTTGGGATGGTCCCTGGCAGAAGGCGATGGGTCCAGCTCTGGGGGTGGGCTGTTTCCACAGGGTTTGCCTGAGGCTGGGATGGGTCGCTCTTCTTCGGCCTTCAGGCCCCCGAGCGAGGAGGCCGCAGCTGTAGTCGCGGGGGTGTTGGGCTCTGAGCGTCGCTTGCGCTTGCGCCGGAAGTTCCCGTTGTCAAACATCTTCTCACAGTTGGGATCTAAGGTCCAATAGTTTCCTTTTCCTGGCGGAAAATAGGAGAAGCAAGAGAGAAAGTTAGCTTCTGCTCTACTGCGGAGGGATAAGTAGTATCCAACCAGCGCAGCAACCCCACCTGCTCCTCCTCTGCTTGTTGTCCAGTACAAGAATCCAAAACCTGGCCCTAAAACATCATCACTCCTTCCCATGCAATGCCCTAGTGAACATTAAGGCCACATAGATGAGGGGATTCCCCACCACAGACTCAACCTCTACTTCAGACCTGCCTGAAGGGAACATGAAGCGGGGCTTCCCTGGCTCTGGCTGCCTCATGGCAAGCAGGGATACCCACATCTGCAGCATGTCCAAAGTGGTAGAGTCCTTGCCATGGCTCTTCACAGAAGAGCTGGCGGAAAGATAGGCCAAGAGGAAATGGCCTCAAGTTGCACCGAGGGAGGTTCAGGTTGGATATTAGGAAAAATGTCCTCTCTGAAAGAGTGGCAGTGCATTGGAACAGGCTGCCCAAGGAGATGGTGAAGTCACTATCCATGGAGATACAACACTGAGGGACACAGCTTTGTGGGCATGGTGGCGATGGGCTGACAGCTGGACTTGATCTTAGAGGTCTTTTCCAACCTTAATGATTCTATAATTCTATGAAAGACGGGTTCAAGCTGCCCCATGCCCACTACTTTGTCGCAGGAGGCTGTGGTGCCATTAGCTGTGTCCACACAGCTGATGGGAGCCATGACCTTGCGGTGTCCCCCCAGAGGCCCCAGTCCTGAATGTTCCCATCCCACGCAGCACTGTCCCAGCACACCCCAACGCTACACCCACTCCTGGGCACTGGCTGTGCCCTGGAGACAGGCCGGCGAGAGCTGGGCAGGGAGGGGAGCCATGAATCACGGCCAAAGGATCCAGGCCTTGCACAACCAGCACTCCTGGCCTCAGCCCACCCGGCCTGCCCAGACAGGGGGACTGAGGACTGGGGCCAGCCGCCATCCCCTATGGGAAGCAGTGGTAGACCCAAGGGGGTCAAAAAGAGCTTGATCACCTCAGTAGGGGACAAAAGGTGGGAGAGCTCCTCACAGCCCAGGCTTGGAGGGGCTGAGGGCACCTGGTCTCTTCATAGTGGCGGGGATAAAGGAGCCTGGGGATTGCCATGAGTGGACAAGGGAGCCTGGGTTCCTCACACGTATAGCTGTGTGGGAACAAAGGAGCCTGGGCTCCTCAGCACTGAGCTCATGGGGTACAATCAAAGGGATGGCCACAGAGGAACATGAGAGCATGGTCTCATGTGGATGGCCATGAGGGAACAAGGCAGTTTGGTTTCCTCAGAGGGTTGGTCATGAGGGGTACAAGGACCCTCGTCCCTGCACAGGGTTGGCCATGAGGGAATGAGGGAACAGGTGAGCCTGGTTCTCTCTCAGGGATGGCAATAAAGGGATAAGGGAGATGGTCTCCTCATAGGGATGGCCATGATGGAACACAGGAGCCCAGTCCTCTCATAGGGATGGCCATGAGCGGACAATAGAGCACTGTCCTCCCCATAGGGATGGCCATGAGGGGACAAGGGAGACTGGTCCTCTCACAGGGATGGATATAAGGGGACAAGGGAGCCCGGGGACAGCACAGTGAGGATCCCACACTCCCACATCCCCTCACATCCCCGTCCCGGGGGATCTGCGCTGCCAAGCGCCCCCCATCCTCACCGGGGTCGTCCTCGTCACGGGGCACCTTGCGGAAGCAGTCGTTGAGGCTGAGGTTGTGGCGGATGCTGTTCTGCCAGCCCGCCTTGCTGCGCTTGTAGAAGGGGAAGTTCTCGGCCACGTACTGGTAGATGTGGCTGAGGGTGAGCTTCCTCTCGGGAGCACTCTGGATGGCCATGGCGATGAGCGCCGAGTAGGAGTAGGGCGGCCTCACCAGCTTCAGCAGCTCCTCCTGGCTCGCCAGGCTCAGCCAGCTCAGCTCCGCGCCTCCCGCCGACGGCGAGCCGGGCCCCGAGGGCGAGCCCACCAGCTGGCCGCCCCGCGAGCAGCCGTACGAGGCGGGCGGCAGGAAGGGCGACGCGGCGGCCCCGGAGCCGGGCGGGCCCTGCAGGTAGGGCGCGGGGCTGTTCATGCCCCACAGGTAGCCGGCGTTGGCGGGAGCCCCGTAGTCCCCCAGCGCGTACCCTCCCGCCCGTTGCCCCGACGAAGCGGCGGCGGCGGCGGCGGCGGCGGCGGCCGCGGCGGCGGCGGCGGCGGCGCCGGGCGGGTGGAGGCTGGGTTGGGGGTAGACGCTGAAGTTCTCGCTGCAGTACACCGCCATCTCGGGGGCCTCCTGAGCGCTGCGGGGCTGCGGGGGCACGGGGGCGGCCGCCGGCGCCGAGGGTCTGGGCTGAGCCTGCTGCAACTCACCGGCGCTCATAATCCCTTGGCCATGCAGGGAGGCTCGCGGCTCCTTACCCCCCCCCGCCCGCCCCGGGCCCCCCCCGCCGTCAAACCTCCCCTTTCGTCGGACCCCCCAAAATCCCAGGGGGGCTGAGGCGCGGCGGCCTTATAGGCGCTGCCGTGCGGGGCCGGCCGGGCGGGGAGCAGCCAGTGGGGCGGGGAGGGAGGCGGGGAGGGGGGCAAGGCCGGGCCCCAAAAGCGGCCATAGGGGAGGGACCTGGGGTGTGTCGGGGTGTGGGTGTGTGGGGTGGGGGGGGGAGGTTGGATCCCGGCTGGATGGCCGAGGGGGTGCGGGAAGCATCCCCCCGTGGCCGTGAGCCCCTTCTATCCATCAGTCCCGATCCGCACTTAGGGAGATTTGGTGCAGATGAGCGCCGTGTGGGTGCCCCGACGGGAGAGCGAAGGGTGAAATTCGCTTAAACTCTTCATTCAGGTGTAATTTTGCCTTTGCGCTTAATGAGCTTTGGATGAGGAATTAGCCCAAATTAAACAAACAAACAACACCGCCGTGCTCGCTCCCGAAGGGCCGGCAGTCACAAGGCGCGATTTTCTAATAGAAGTTGGCGTTTGCCTTCTGCCTGTGGGGAAAGCGAGGGGAAAAAACGCGTCCTTTGGGAGAGGAAAGCTCCCGGGATCCACAGGATCCGACGCCGTCCATAGGGAGACGCCAGCTCCGGCAAATCCCTCCCGTCCGGGACAAACGTCAGACTCAGACAGAAGAATACGAATGTAGGGAATCTTTGCCCGTCGCTTTGAAAATGTAAATGCCCCGGTGTTAAATGCCGTTGTTATACCATTCTGTTTTCTGCCGGTAAATACGCGTAAAAATCCCCTTCATACCCTACATACACGTGCGAAGCGCTCTCCCCAGGGCTGCCACACCACATCGGGATTTTGGGGAGAAGTTCCCATTGGTTTCGTGGAGAAAACTGTTAAAATCGCACATGTACAGCAGTGGGGCTGTTGCAGGGCAGATGTCCCGGGCTTCCCAAATCGCGGGTATCCATCCCGTGTGCGATCTGAGCACGGATGTAAAAACTCGAGGGTTTTCACCATTATATTTCGTTTTAAAACAAATGGACAATTTGGGAGATGGAAAATCACAAGTGTGAGAAAGAAATACAGTGTCGGGTTTCCTGTTTTAAACATAAATATCGTTGTTTCTTTTTTCTTTTCTTTTCTTTTCTTTTCTTTTCTTTTCTTTTCTTTTCTTTTCTTTTCTTTTCTTTTCTTTTCTTTTCTTTTCTTTTCTTTTCTTTTCTTTTCTTTTCTTTTCTTTTCTTTTCTTTTCTTTTCTTTTCTTTTCTTTTCTTTTCTTTTCTTTTCTTTTCTTTTCTTTTCTTTTCTTTTCTTTTCTTTTCTTTTCTTCTCCTTTCTTCTCCTTTCTTTTCTTTTCTTCTCCTTTCTTTTCTTCTCCTCTCCTCTCCTCTCCTCTCCTCTCCTCTCCTCTCCTCTCCTCTCCTCTCCTCTCCTCTCCTCTCCTCTCCTCTCCTCTCCTCTCCTCTCCTCTCCTCTCCTCTCCTCTCCTCTCCTCTCCTCTCCTCTCCTCTCCTCTCCTCTCCTCTCCTCTCCTCTCCTCTCCTCTCCTCTCCTCTCCTCTTCTCCTTCCTTCCTTCCTTCCTTCCTTCCTTCCTTCCTTCCTTCCTTCCTTCCTTCCTTCCTTCCTTCCTTCCTTCCTTCCTTCCTTTCTTTTCTTTTTTTTTCTTCCTTCCTTTCTCTCTCTCTCTCTTCTTCCATTTCTCCCCCTACATTTGCTGACGATTTGATTCTGTATCTTTTTGGGAAAGCACCCTCTGCGTGTGCATTTGGGTATTCATGTTTTGCAACGTGTCTTTTCCCTTCTCTCCTTCTCTGCCTATAAACTTGTATTATTTCGAACAGCTCAGCAGCTGGAAAATGCTGATTTGAAGTCTGACGGGACAACGTGCATCCAAAACAAGAAGTGTATCGGCAGCTCCCGGCTAGAAAGGACAGCTAAAGGACAAGAGGAGTTTTAAACGCGACTTTCCTCTGAGTGTGAAGAGCTAAGCTGAACTTGCTATTCCCTAAAATTACAAAAAAATCGGTGTTCATCCGTTCGCTTCTGCGATCGGGGCGGGAGGGGAGCTGCCGTATCGCTGGACATTTGGGTTTTTGCTTCGGGGTTTGATGGATTTGGGCAAAGGCAGAGCCCTCTAGAGGAGCAGCCCGGCTATTGCTGGGCCGGCAGTTCCCCTCTGAGGTGTGCGTGCCGCCTTCGAGCTGTCTCGAGTTGATTTCTCTCCTTCCAGCAAAGGAAATGGGTGAGAAAATAATGCTGAATTAGCTCTAATAAAAACGCGTGTCCTCAGAAAACTCCAGCTTGCTTTCCCAAACACCGGGGAATGTGGAACAAAAATAGCTTTGGAGAGGTGGTTACGCAGCCGCCACGGCACGGATATGCAAACCGACACTTAACTTTAACGAGTGGAGAGAAGAAAGCTTTGATGGTGTGATGGCTTTAAACAGTTTAATTTTCTTAATGCCTTTGTCCTGCGAGTAGCAGGCAGCGTTGCTTCGATGCATTGCTGGCTCTCAGTACAAACCTGTTGCTGCTCCCTTTTGGCATGAGGAGAGCAACGTTATCAGCTCCAGAGCTCTGCCACTGTGTTCTTCAAATAGAGGGTTCTGTGCAATGCCTGCCATGTAGAAACACACAGAGAAGCTGCCAGCAAGGTGCCAAGATGGAAAACTGAACTCATTTTCCAGGTAAGAGTCTGGGGCTGCTGTCCATCGCTGCAAGCAGATTCAGAGTGGGGCTTGAGCAATACTGTGGGATTACTTTTATTCCTGAGTCACTGGGACATTTGTGAGCATTATGAGCAGGGCAGTGAGGTCTGACAGGTCAAGGAGCCCAGGGCATGTGGGAGCTGGGGCTGAGGCTCATCCCCCCCAGCTGTGATTATGTGCTCTCCTCTCCGGTGAGCTGCCTTTGAAAGTGGTTCAGATCTTCCCGAAGAAAAGTGCTGCAGGAGAGCAAAGTCATCCCTGACCTGGTGTTGTGTTCTGATTCCTGTGTGCTGCTCCTTGTCGTTCGTATGGGAAGTGCTTTTCTCCCTGATGGGAAGGCATTGTCTTTGCCTCTAAGGCCTTGCTCCTCTGAACATGTAGGTACAGGCTTAGCTGCAGTGCTGTGAATCTCAGGTCTGTACGGCTGAACACGGAAATGTGAAAACACTTCAGACCTGAGCACCCAGCTTTGCAGGGCGAGCAATTCCCTGCACCCATCTGGGTCTCTGTCTGCTTCCCAAGGATGCTGAGCTCTAGCCATGGGTGTGGTGTTGGAGGATCAGGACCTAACAGCCCATATTGGTGCTGTTGGCTTTTCTAGTGGGTGAGAGCCCAGAATCACTTCAATGGCTTCAAATTGCTGCAGTGAAGCAGGAACCACAGGTTTGATTTGGTTTGGTTTGGCTGCACTTGCTGTATAAGTCTCAGTTTCTCCCTAAGGCTGGCAAGAGGCGAGGCAGGAGCTCTGTAGCCCACATATAAAATAATTCCCATGTGCAGATTGTATCTTCTCCAGAATCATCCACGAAATTGGGAATGAGTTCCCCATCCTAAGGGATAACACAGGGAAATTATCCTTTCTCTTGCAGTGGTCCAGGACTGTGGCTCCACTCTGTTTCTTCAGTGATATCAGAAAGGAGTTGAATGAGAACTAATCAAATTAAATTTAAAGGCCATGCACTGTACCACTCCCTTATTTACTGCAAAGCCTATCCCTTCCCAGGCTTTTTACTTTACACTCGTTAATCTGCTCTATGAAAATCTTTTTTCACTCACCCTCTGGTTTGTTCCCTAAATGGATGAGAGAGAGAGAATATCTGATGGTGGACAGTTGGTGTTTCACTGCCCTGATTTTGGGAAGGGTGTTTTGTGTATGTGTATACAGGTCAAAATAATTTTTATCCCTTACCTAAGGAGAATAATGCATGTTCCTCCCTCCCTGTATCCAGTCATTTATTGGTCTGAAGTTCTGGTGATCAAATTTTGCCAACTCACCTAATGATAAGATCAGAGGCTTTAAAACTTTCTTGATTTTTCAGACCCTACAACATTTCCTGGGGAGGTGTCCTCATCCCATGATTTTCAGGCTACTGACAACGGGCTCGGTTGGGTTTTGTTTCTGGTTGCTGTTCACATTCATAAAAGTAGTGCAAGCTGCAGACTGAGAACTGCTGAGATAGTCAGCATTTTGGAATGGTAGATATTTTCTAATTGCATTTAGGTGGTGCTAAGTGTGATGGAGCCCATAGGCTCTGCCACAAAACAAGGAGTAAGTCATACTTCAGCCATAGTTACTCAAGACTGTCGTGGGTGAACCCCATCACTGAAAGCAACAGTTCTGCTGTGTACACTTCTGTCTGCAACCTCTATAAGGTATTGGTGGCTGTGCTCATAATAAAAGTGGGATTAAAGAGACACCTTGGGAGTGAAGCTTTTGCAAGTGGGAATCACAGGGTTTGGGGGGACAAGAGAATGGGGTCAGGCTTCAGGAGCTCTGTGTGTCACAAGTGACTTCATCAAATTGGGAGTGAAACCTGGATTTTAGGAGAGGGAAAAGGCAGAAGGAAGGCAGCTGTTTGCAGCAGGATCAAGCACACGCTTCGGGTATTCAGGAATGCATTTGCAGAAGCACTTCCTGCATAAAGCTGGAAGCTGACCTGGGTTGAAATAAGGCAATGTATTTGTATTTTCTATTTTCATCTTCTTGTTGCATAATGGGATATTTGAAATGGGGGGTTGGAACTAGTTGACCTTTTAGGTCCCTTCCAACCCAAGCGATTCTATGTTTCTAAATGTAGCTTGCTGCTCTGGATTGGTTGCCCTATACTGATGACTACTGTAGAATAAGGTGAAGGCCAACATCTTCTGGTCTTAATTTATCTGAACACGTCTCCTCTGCCCTGGAATGAGTAATGGAAGTATGTAAAGGCAAATTTCTGGTCAGCTAAGGTAAAAATAGTCGAAACGATTGGTAGATACAGGCAGTAGCCACCGCCATCACCACCACGAGGAAATGGAAGAGTATTAAATTAATATTTCTTTTCCATGTTTGTTTGGGGAAGATTAGTATCAGGTGCTGGTGAAAGAGCATTTAGTGCTCCATTAATAGCTAAGGATTAGGTTAAATGGCAACCACATAAGTTAAATATTTTATAATTAGCCAGTCAAGGTAATTTATAGCCAAGAGTTTCAGAACTGTTGGAATGAGAAACGTGTTGGGCCATTTCTGCTGATATATCATTGTGGGACACTGGAAAGATTTTAGAGGACTAAGAAAACTGATATCTGCTTGTTTGCTTGTCTGTCACAAGAAAGAAATAGTGGACACATCACTTGGTTCATGATTTAAAAAGACATGAAATTGATGCATTTATAGTAAACAAGCCTTGTCAAATCAATTTGCTATTGCTTTCCAGTAAGAATAAGCACCTCTCAATGTTGCTGACTTCTGGAAGCATTTGGTTCATCAGAGGTGGATTTTAATTTAAAAAAAAAAAAAAAGTATAAAATCAACATGGTGCAAATTGAGTGGTTCAATCTGGTTAAAGAGAGATCTCAGAATTTCACTGCAATAAACAAATCCTTCAGTCTTATTGCAGGAAAATCCTGTGGAAACAGGTTAAATATTGATTTGCATTAAGTATTACCATCGATTTGGGGTGAAACGAAGAATCACTGATAACTTAATGTGTAAAGTTAGATCCTTACACAGTCTTAGATGAGTGAGGCTATGTAGACATATATAAACAATGAAGAGGGCAGTCCATGGACACAGATATGCCTTGATCTCTGCATGGGAACTGGGAGCAAATGGGCAGAATGTAATTCAATGTGGAAGGGTAGAGCTAGGAACAAAATCAGAGGCTGATAAGGTAACAGAGACCATCCTGGAAATTCATTATTTTTCATTAAGTTAATAATTTCATATTGATTCTGCATTAAATTATAGTGCCTATAACATCATGAATGAAGACAATGAGGTTCTTTACAATTTATTCAAAGACGGGAGCTGGGGAACATCAAATACAGCCAGTAGGAACCGTGTTCCTGAGAAGATACCACTGCTCACAGCATGTAGTTAAGCCTTGAAACTTCTCAAGGATCTCACTTTAATTGCATATAGGAAGGGATGATTATGGCTGACGTGGTTGCTGTAGATCCTTAGGTTGCTCCAAAAGTAATGTTCCTATTTATTTCCATGGAGCCTACAGCAGATACAAAAAGCACAACAACGCTATTTGATAGAGCAAATTCTCAGCTCCAAACACAACTTTTCAGCATAGTCTCCTGGTCTCACATTGGTATTGTTTCAAACCTATGAGACACTGCAGATGTCTCAAATACTCCAGGAAACCTCAGACAGCACTAAATACTTTTGTGTATGATTGATTTAAATCCAAGGTATCAATTTTTACTACGGTGTGTAATTGTTCAAAGAAGTTACTAGGAGTTACTGTGGCTTCTCCACTGCTTAAAATCAAGGTAGGACATTTTTTTTTCTAATACATACTTGAAAGAGGACTGCTTCTAAGAGAAACCTGAGCCTGAGTTCTCCTTCATGCATGTAGCTGTACACAGGTTCCCATTTTCCCATTGTCAATTGTATCTTGAGCACTGCACTATGCACAATCACTTTGCTATTTCCAGCCCCAGACTCAGAACTTTCCTCAGTTGGATTGCTTTCTTTGTGCTGTGCTTATTCCTGCTCAGTACAGACAGATTTAGCAATAAAATTTCAGTCCAGGTTTTAGAGCCAACCCAGGCAGGTGATTTTGGTAGGTGGAGACTCAAGGCAGCCTTTCCATATAGGAAAAGTTTGGCTTAAGGCAATGATGCAAAACACAAGAGGGGCATTAGCAGGAATTGCAGTAGTCAAAATCAAACAATCCCAGTCAGTTTAAGGTTTGTTACCTTCCAGAAACCAGCCTTTTGGTTTCACCAGGATATAGCACTATGGAACAGGTGCTGTAGTACTCAAAGACATATGGGCTCCTTTAACAGATACCAAGGAATAATTTCCTTGATTTTTTCAAACGATTTCAGGTAATTTTCCGGCAGTCGAGGCATGCCTAAACCATACCTCAGAGTGAGCCATTCATGTACACAGTGACTGTGGTACGTGACTGATTGGCACATGCCAAAGATTGGCAATGAAAGTACTAACCAAGAGCAAGTAAGACAAAGCCTGCAGGCGTTCATGAGGCTCTACAGACTCTACATATGCAAAAATGGGTGTAAGTGCAAACTAAACAGGAAGCAGAGCTGGAAAGCTTTGGCTGGAATTTAGGAGGCTAAAACTGGCAAGTAAAGGAAGTACTGTATATCCCCTGGAGCAGTGGTCTTCTGCAGTCATAACCTCATCCTCTGTCTCAGCCATATCTCTAACATGGCTTGGTTAGAAATGTGAACTCAGAAGTCTGGTCAGCTCATGGCTGGTGAAATGAGCTACAACTCAGACAGAAAGACCGAACGTACAAAGGTCTAAGGGAGATTCATTCAGCCTAGAGCTCAACTCAGAAATTGCCACTGAGAACCACCTACAGAAGATCCATCAAGCCTTGATGTTGATCACCTTAACACCCAGATGGTAGGCAGCCACTGGGCTTGTGTGTAGGAGGACAATCTCCATGTGGCCATTGATAAACACGAGGGATAGGTGAAAAGGCAAGCATTCCCAGAGCTGAGCCAAGGTTGAAAAGTAAGGGCAGTCAAGGAGAATTAGTTTTAAAAAGGAAACAGCACTGAAACATTCTTGTGAATGCCCAAATCAAGATGTCCTTTTAGAACAAATGCTAAGGAAGAACTCCAGAGCATTAAGGCCAGCACCCCTAGTTTCATAGAAGGCCAGGCTGAGGAGATGGGTGAAATATCACCAGACTCTACACAGATGACTGATCAAGAGATGAAGAGATTTGCAGTGTTTGGGAGATTATAACGCTTCAGGAGCTGGATGACAAAAAGAATCTTGCTGGCAGAACTTGCAAAGAAGGGTCAGGAGGCTGAAGAAGTCTGAGGGGCTGAGAGTAGATCGGTGGAGCTGTAGCACGGATCATTGACCCAGTGAAGCAATTGTATGTTATCAAGAAAGAAAAGATTTCACAAACAAGGAAAGGTGGATCGTAGTAAGCAAAAACCCATCATGGTGGCCTTCCAAATTCTGTGCATTTGAGCATTCTGAGCAAATTCATCAATGTGTTCCTTGCTTGCTGAAGGATTGAGAAGGTAGGTTCAGTTTCCACAAAGCAAGAGGGACAGTAGAGCAAAAGCAGTGCAAGAGGCTGATCACTGAGAAGTTCAGAGATATCAAGAAGAACTTTAGTTGCACAATTTCGAAAAGTCATTTGACTCAATGTGTTGCAATAGCTATGTGGAGTGCCCTAGGGCTATATGATATGTGTAAGGAGCTGCTGAAAAACATTATGAAGAGGTGAGGTCAGCAGTCCTGGTCAAAAGCAAGCTGAACAACTGGTTCATCACAATGAGTAGTAGCAGACAGGGTGACCTGATAGTTCACAGCAACTTCTGGAGCTGCCTGTAGAAAGTGAAGGATGGAGTTATAGTCACCAAATATTTGGGGCAAAGTCAGACAAGGAGGTCAAGAACCTCAGGATAATCACGTCTTTTGGTGGTGCCAGTTCATCAGATGTGCCAAGGCAGGTTGCTGTGTCCCACAGTAAGTGATGCAGATCAAAAATTGATGTGGGCCAGACAGAGACCAGGAGGAAAGGCAGAAAGGATGAGAACTACACGAGCAGGTAGCAACAGGGCAGACGGGATGGACAATCCTATTTATCTGAGAAATTTCATCACGCAGGACAGCAGCAAATATCTCTACGGTGATCTGAAGGAGGATGTAGCTGATGCCTGTGGATGCACTTCACCTGAAACAGTCACAAAGAGACAAAGAAAAGTCGTGGATACAAAAATCAAGCTAATCAGTAGTCCCTGTTCTTACTCTATGTGAAGAGAAATGGACTTTCAGGAAGTCAAATCCCAAAAAAACAGTTGGTATTTGCAACAAATTATTACAGACTGTCAGACCATGTCAGAAATAAGATGGTGTGTGACAGAACTTACAGAAGTGAGTCAGTGATGTGAGCAAATTCCTGTGATCTGGCTGCTGGGTGGCTGGATAATCACTTTCGAGGTACCCTGCTATGGTAAAGGGAGGAGAACTAAGATGGTGATGGTAGGAGAAACACAAGTATCACTTTTCATTTTGATTTTTTTTTTCTTTAAAATTTTGTCAACACAAGGGCAGACCTTTTGACATTGAATTTATACCTACCTTTGTAAGATGCTGCTTCTTAACCATAGTTCATAGACACCTTGGGTCTGCAGTATGTGGACCTGAAGGAGAATAGATGACATAAGGAAATGAGTCTGTATTTGCTGAACACAGTGGTGTGCTTGAGAATGACTCACAACTGTCCTTTATGGCCACCAGTCAATGGGACCGAAAAAAGAGAAAATCTCTCTGAAAATGCAGGTGACATGGACAAGGTAACTGAGAAGGAAGTATAAGTCTTTTACATGCGGCAGTTTCAGGTTCATCCTTGAGCAATAAAGCCACCTGGAGTTTCCAAACACTGGACCTATCTTTGTGACACCAGGTCGCTCTGATGGACCAGGTGGAGAGAGCTCTGCCAAACATCAACCAACACCAAGCAAAGAAGAGGCAAAACCACATTCTCCTCTTGATGAATCTGGGGTAGTCAGTCTTTTTGCAAGTCTCTGCTGAACAGAAAATTCATATTACATAGTCCCAAAGTTTTGGATGGGACACCTGAAAAAATAATCAAATGTGCAGGATAGAGAGAACCAGATGATTTAATCTGGGTTGTAGGAAGGGTGAACATGATAGAGGTGATTGAGCAGCATCAAAGGGTGACAATCAATTTGAATTTCCCTAGAAGTGATGTTGATGCCTGTGTTGCTTTTCCCTGTGCTTTCTCTTTAATTAAATACCGAATGTTCCGTTAGTAGTTGGAATAACACAATGTTCTTGGGGAAAAGAAAACCCGAGTAATCCCTTTATCTGCTAAAATAGATGATTTCTAGTAGATTAAACAATGGCCTTTCAGCTACCAGAGCAGAGTTCAGGCCATAATTGAAGTCCTCTCCTTGGCCTCTCCTCGGTCCCTCGCAGCCAGCAGTCCGTAGAGCCCCATCATCAGAGATAACCTCAGTGACTCTTGTCTGCAGTGAGTGTTTCTCCAGATGAGGAGATTAGGCAGAGATAAAGCATATTACCTGAAAATAATAAGTGATTATGGTCCCGGACTGTCTCTCCACATTCATTTCATGCTGGTTAACCCTTGCAAAACTGGCTGCTGTCGGGGTTTAGGTCTTTAAAGAAGGAGGGGGATGTGAGGGAGGGTTTCCCATGTCTGAGGAGAGAAAAAGGAGATTTTTTTCCCTTTTTTTTTTTTTTTCTTTTTTTTTTTTTCCCCTAGCCTTGTATGGATGTTGCTGGACACGGCAGCAGGCACTCAGCTCTTGTGTTGCTTCGGTCTGTGGTGCACAGCGGGGCCAGGGCTGTGCCTTGCAAAAAGACAAATGTGCAGTGCCATCACCCTTAATCTAGGGTTAGCAGTGCTCTCCCATTCCCTGGCACAGCACACAGGCTACAAGCTTTGCAGTGGGTAGTTTCCATGGGGCCAGTTTTCTGGGGTGTGAGCTCAAGGATGAAGAACAGCTCTCTGATGGTTTTCCTGCCGTAGATGTAGCTGTTGTGATAGGACAAATGGAAGTGATTTCAGACTAGAGGAGAGGAGATTTAGATTGGATGTGAGCAAAAAGGTTTGTTGTTTTTTTTATGATAAGGGTGGTGAGGCACTGGCACAGGTTGCCCAGGGAGGTGGTGGGTGCACATCCCTGGAGACAGTGTCAGGCTGGAAGGGGCTCTGAGCACCTGATGGAGCTGTAGGTATCCCTGTTCATTGCAGGGGAGTTTGACCAGATGACCTTTACAGGTCTCTTCCAATTCTATGATTCTATGATTGTGACTTGACAACTCCATCAATGGGAGATCCAGAGAAATGCTGAATAAATTCACAGGGGTTGATGGCAAATTGGCTGTTTATCTAGGAGGAAACACATGAGCGTGTCGTGGGTTTCTAGAAATTCATGTTGTTTGCCTAGAGAGGATGGAGAGAAGAAATATAAAAGGAAACTCAGACTGAAGAAATGCCTTCAAATCTGCCTATGGGGTGTCGGTGTTGTCACTGCTGGGAATATGCTCCTATGCTGCAGAAAGTAAATGTCCTGATGGGAAAACCTTTTGGCCCTGTTCAAATGGCTGGGAATGTTGTTAATCACTCAGTAGAGCCACTGCCTGCGTTTCATTCCCAGGAGGCACCTTCCCAGCTCTCATGCCATTACAGCATCCTCCGTCTGTCATCGCGCTGGTCCTTGGGAGCGAGGGACGAGCGGCTTCATCCTTCTTCCTCTAAACGCTTCATCAGCCGCTCCCCTGAAAACTGTAAATAAAGGCCGCTGGGGATAGCTTTTCTGCTTGACCCCTCACCTGAAATGAAAATAGAGGTGGCTGGATTTCATCCTGATGTGGAGCTCCTTCCCGGGCCGGCTCTTTCCCGTCACTGTTGACAGTTACCTGCCAAGCCCCATGGTTACCTTTGATTTCGCCGTAATGATATCTCAGTACTTAGGATGGCTCTGGGCTCATAATCCTCTCTGCAGCCTTAACCAATTTATGGGTAACCTGAGAGCAGGCTCTCGCTTCCTCGTGATTTTGCCTCTTGTTAAATACACTGAAGGTATCAACAAACTGAGCTCGCTGCAGTAATGTGGCTATTGAATGCCCAGAGTGTGCAACTATTTGAATGCACACCTGCTATAAATCTCTGCTTTTAGAGGGTAGCTGCATGTGCTTGCCGCATTAAAACTGCATTGTGTTTTCTTTTCCCAGAGCGTGCTGCTGAAACAAATGCTTTGTTAGCAAGAATCAGGCAGTGCTCCAAAGAGATGCTAAAAGCAGGAGGGAGCGTTCAGCAAGGCGGGATTTACCCACAGATTTGCTTTGTCTCTGAGTGCTTTGTCTTTAAAATCCTTGAAGACAAAGTCCTTTATCTGTCTGGTGTGTTTGGAGTGTAAGCACTTCAGGGTTTTCTGTTTGCCTAACAGCTTCTATAATAACTCTGTCTGATCTCTGGAGTACCTACCTGTGCATGCACAGTGCTCTTGTAAAACAGCTTCATGTCTGTGAACAGTCTTGGAATTAGAGGAGGACACAAGCCATGGCTCCTGCTCTCCATATGTATTAATTGGCTTCTCTAAAGGAAATCTCTGGGCAGATGATTTACACAGGGGCGGAAGTAGGAGGGGGATCCTTGGGGAAAGCAAACACTTGAGACTTCAAGGTGAGGTGAGTTTGGTGGCACGCTTCTCTAATGACCATCCGATCCAAGAGGTGCCCACTTCCTAAGCACAGATCAAAGACAAAAGGTGACTTCTGAAATGACATGCAACCACCTCTTGCATTGCTTAAATTCTCTCCCTCTGCTAACGTTTGATCTCATTTTACTTCTCCTGTCAGTGGAAGCAGGTGGTTGCTTTATTCTCCCCGACAAGTTTGGGTCAGCTAATGGATGCAGTGGGAAAGAGACCTGGATGTGGACCCAGTCCAAACTTGAGTTCAGCCAGTGGAGCCAGCTCCTCTTCACTGCACTTGGTTTTGGATGAGCTCTAGATTTTCAGTGGTTGTGATCCTGCCAAACCTTTAAGATGTGACTGCATATCAACATAGGACTCAGAAAAGTCCAGCCAGCTACAAGCTGGCAGATAGAAAGAGGGGGAATATCTTCAAGTTGCACCAAGGGAGGATGAGGTTGGACATTAGGAAAAAACTTCTTCTCCAAGAGTGGTAATGCATTGGAACAGGCTGCCCAGGGAGGTGGTGGAGTCACCATCCCTATAGGTGTTCAAGAGTTATGGAGATATAGTACTTAAGGACATGGTTTAGTGGGCAATATTGGTGGTATGTGGACAGTTTGACCAGATGATCCTAGAGGACTTTTCCAATCTCAGTGATTCTATGAGTCTATGAAGCTCCTTGACATGGGGGCATATGGTTTTCCATATTTCCAGATTTTCCATGACACGCCATAAATGCACAGCCCCCTCGTATTGAATGCTACCAAGGGCCCATGCTTGATCTTCTGGGCTCTCAGCTCTCTGTGGTGGCTCTACTGATTGTTGGTGAAAACACCAGACTCTTGACCAGCAGAACCAGCAGAAGATCTGTGTCACACGTGATTGCAGGTGGCAGACTCAAGTCAAGCCAATGTAATATTCAGAAGCCTCCCTGACACTGCTGGTTTGCAAAGTTCTGCTCTGATTTGGCCTGCTATTCTGTAACATACGAGTCTGTTCTGTCACAGTCCTTTAGCCTAATTCCAGTTTTAACCTTCTCCTTCCAAGGAGATAGTGTAGCAGAATTTACCTAACAGGCAAGCTCTTAACAAAGCCTTGGATATCTGATACACATAATGGTCCCAGAGGCATGTTTACTTTGGACTGAGTGAGTGAGTGAAAACCATTTTGGAAGGGCTTTTTCACCCCCTGTGACTTAAACCTAACGAGGAGAAAAGTGATGTGGTTAAAGGGCTATTTAAACAACAGCATTAGTGAGCAGAGTTAGGTTCTCCAACAATACATGTATGTATTTACCTCACACAGGTGCATAAATATGCACTGGTTTGTGTTGTGGCGCACAGAATGCTCACACATAGGCAGTGATGAGATTTTAGCAGTCCTCTGCTGATAGATGCTTGCTGGGGGGAAGACTGTGAGCAAACAGTGGATTGTTTTGGGGAGGCTACAGCAGAAGTGCCTGAAGACCTGAAGATATGGGACATCACCATTGAGTTCACCAGCTGCAAGAAGGAGTTCGACGTTCAGTGATCATCCTGTATGTGATTTAGGTGGCTGGAAGACAGCTACAGGTGCCCAAGTGTGGCTGCAGGTGGAAGGGCACTGGTTGCTTCACTTGATGCCATAAATGCCTCCACCAGCATATCCAGAAAATTGGAGAAAAGCATGAAATAAACTATGGGAAACCCTCTCATGCTGGACATGCTGCACTGTGGCAAGAGTTCATGTTTTTAGACCCAAATGGATGACTGACCTCTTGCTGACAGAATGGGCTGTCAGCACTCGTCCCTTGAAGAAGAGTCTCCCCTTTGCACTTTATCTCCTGGTGGTGATAACGGGAAGGGAGATGCGCAGATTACACCCTGCCTCTTTCACACGATGGGGGTCCTGCTTACTGAGCACTTCCCTCTTTCAACAACCTCACAGGGCAATGAATCTTATTCCCAGCCAAAGAGCACCTGTCAAGAGCTGGGCTGACAGGAGGTATGTCCTCCTTGGTCATGTTTTCTTGCAGTTAATTCATAATAACTGAGATGGTTGACCCAAACCTTGCCAGCACCTTGCACAGGAGCCATGCAGGCTTAGATAGCAGTATTGCCATCTCAGGAGTGGAAAAAGACAGCAGGTAGAGGAAGATAGGGCCAAAGTGAAATGAAATCTCTCTTTGTGCTACCATGGTCTTACTGAGGCTAAGAGACTGACTTTGTAGAGGTATGTAGCTACCTCTGAGCACAGGGAAATGTCCAGCAGTGTGCCAAAAAGGAGTTGTACTGATGAGGTACACAAATCTCATTGCTTTATTTTATCACCGAGGTCACTGACTGTAATTTAAACTCGTCAGAGCCTGAACTCAGCTGTCACACACTTGGTCTCTGGAAAACTCACTCCAGATGCTGTTAAAACATACCATTTGCCTTTGACAATCTGGTCCCAGCTAGCACATTGGCCTTGCTGTGGTTTCATTATGCCCACTCACAAAGCATGATGTGAAGGGGTCAAAAGCACCAACACCCTCTGGAAACTTTTCTGGTTGTTCGAGGTGATCAATGCCTGAAGAAACAGGGGCACTTCCAGCCAGGTGCCTGATTTATGCCCCCAGCCCTGGAAATCTCAGATGTCACCTCTCTGGAGTATTGTGAAAATAAACCAATTATCTTATTAGATAAGATTTCTCCTGCAAGTGTTAATAATGCAGTGCTGGTCATCAGTATTAGCTTCTTCCTTTGTGATGGGCAGTCGGCTGTAGAACCAGTGTGTTGGGTACAACCATATGGGGTACAATGAGCCCTCCTCAATGGTCTGCTCCAAGGGTAGGGGAGCTTTCAAAAACATACAGAAAGTATTCAGCTGGGAAAAGACGGGGAGCAAAATGCACCGCAAGAGCTGCCTGGCCAAACAGCTGGCAGCCAAGCACCCCATTCACAGAATCATAGAATCATTAAGGTTGGAAAAGACCTCCAAGATCATCTAGCCCAATCACCAGCTCAGCCCTACCATGCCCACTAACCATGTCCCTCAGTGCCACATCTCCATAGTTCCTGAACACCTCCACGGACAGTGACTCCACCACCTCCCAGGCAGCTGTGCCAATGCATCACCACTCTTTCTGACCCCTTCTCGTGCACTGAGCGGTGTGCGTGGGGATGCCAGGGAGGGATGTGGTGTGTGAGCATCCTTCTGCCAGTACCTTTGTCACCAGAGTCGTGGGGAACATTGCAGGGAATTGGTATCATGGGAAAGGCACCTGTTAAGAAGTTATGAAAGAAGTCTCTAAGTGCATAAAAACACCAAAAAAAAAAAAAAAAATGGCATGTGGTTGGTTTACTTCGTATCTGAATTAGCAATGAAGAGGCAGATACACTCACTCAGAGGCAGGGGGAGATGAGAGCTGGGTGTTAGGTTCCCACCCACTTCTAATTGGGATCCTGTTGGTAATTATCAGCTCCGCCATTTGGTATCAGGGAAGAAGAAATGGGAAGCAATAGCGGGCTGCTCCTGCATGACCTATGCTGGCAATGTGCCTTTTAATTTCATGTGAACTGCGCCTGCGAGAAGACGGAAGGATCAAGCCATCAACAAGGAAGATTAGAATTTGGAGCCAGCTTTTGGAAATTGTTTCCTATCTTAGTAATGAATCAGACACCTTAGGTAAAATTCGGATCCTACTGAATAAGCATTTTGGATTTTTTTTTTTTTTTTTTTTTTTTTTTTGAGTGTAGCAGGGCCAGAATTTCACTAATGACACCAAATATAGCCAAGTACCGGTGTGCCCGCAGCTTGGAGCTAGTAACCAGTGTTATATCCTCAAACTGTATCTCATTTATATTAGTCTCATAGGATCTGACTCTGTTTCCCCTGTATGGGAGTTTGTCCGCTGAGTTAAAGGTGATGGGACACCTCCTGTGCTGTGGTGCTGTGCAGGATGCTGAGATGTTATGAGTGAGTTTCCTCAATCATAGAATCGCTAAGGTTGGAAAAGACCCACAGGATCATCCAGTCCAACCATTCACCCATCACCAATGGTTCTCACTAAGCCACGTCCCTCAACACAACATCCAAACGCTCTTTGAACACCACCAGGGTCGGTGACTCCACCACCTCTCTGGGCAGCCCATTCCAGTGCCTGACCACCCTTTCAGAGAAGTAGTATTTCCTAACGTCCAGCCTGAACCTTCCCTGGCGCAGCTCAATGCATGTAAGTCTTGATTATTTTAGAGTGCAGATTGGTTTCATTTACATCAGGAAAAGGATTCTTTCTCCCTTCTCTGTAAGGAAGACACTCTTGAGAGCTTACTGATATTTTTGTGTTTGACTTTAAGGCAGAAGTTTGTTCCTAATTAATTGAATAAGTGCTTTAATCCCTGGCCTGAGGGCTTCCCATAGAGCATTAGCTGTATTAAGAAGGAAATGGAGTGTAATCCCTTTAATATAAGCACAGGAGAACACGAGAGTTTCACATTTCTAGAAATAATTTCTTTCCTCGTTTATCATGTTTATCCTGATATTCATTTGCATAAAATGCAGCAGGGATGAAGGGCTTCTCCTTCTGCCTGGCTCCAGTGCTGAGGTGCCAGCAGCACGTGGCTCTGGCATTGGCATCCCTGGGCTTCGGGTATGCACTGATGCATAACGGGGTGAAAAGAGAAACAGCTCTGGAATTCAGCTCATTCCAATGGTGCCTGTGAACCCAGCTCCGTGACTGCTTTCCTCTGTACCCAGTGTGCTACGAGCACAGAACAAAAAGGAATATTCTGTCCCAGTGTGGTGAATCAGAAACCCTTCAGAAATCAGTTCCCATAGACCAGGGCCCTCTCCACATCCTTCCGAAGAAATTGTCAGCCTGAGAGTTCTGCTCTCATTGCTTTTCAGTAAAGTCAGACCGGGATCCTGGAGCCGAGATGTCGTATGTCTGACTCATGCATCATCACTGGCATTTACCACTATCTGCATTAACTGCAGTGCAGGAGAATCTCCTTTCTGATCTGATATCCAGGCTCGTACGTGGCTACAGAAATTGGACTCTTGGATGAGATTCAGCTGACCAAACTTATGCTTTCCGAGAAAGCAGTTCATTTCTTCCCAAAATACGTGTCTCCACTGGTCACATGAATCAGTCTAAATGAGCCAGGAGGCCAGGAAGGCTCAGCTCAGAGGGAGACATCCTCTCTGTAGACATCTAAAATTAGTTGAAATTAGTCTTGGATGAGATGGATCCAAAGGTAGTTAATGCTTGATGCTTTTGAAAGAGAAATTACAGCTTCATGGGTATGGGGCAGAAGACTGCACCTCCTCAAGGGCTCTCAGAGGGACTTTGCCCCTCTCCTGTGTCCCCAGCTTTAGCTGAAGGAGCAGGTAGCAGTTCCCTGCGTTTGCCTTGGGGTGGCTTCTCCCCAAGAAGCCCTCATCCCACACATCGTGGGGTGAGATCCCCTCCCCCCAAGGCCTCCAGGGTTCTAGATTGCAGGTGTCTCACAAAGGGCAGGAGGTTTCCCTTCTCCATGGAAACCCTGCTGCCACCAAACATATCCCATCGTGCACATACCAAGGCTCCTCTCCTGTCCTGGGGAGGGACACGGAGGTTCACCTCTCTGCCTGCAGGTTGCTGGTGGTGAGGTGCTGTCATCTCATCTCTGCTAGGTCCTTCCAAGCTTCATCTTCTGAGCTGTCTGGCTCCATAGGTGCTTACTGCTGGATGTGTACACTTTGCAATGCAGAGATTGGATGATGTCAGTCGTACTCCAAACACCAGTTTGGGGTATGCAGGGGTCCTACAGCCACATCTGAATCCCCTTCCTCCTTCCAGGACCCACAGCAAGTCTCTAGATCCCTTGCCCCTTGGGGCAGTGGGGAGGAGAAGATCTGGTATGCCGGCTGGTGACGGAATGACTTCTTCTGGTCCGGGTTCCTGGTTCACCACAGAGGATGCAATGAGGAAACCAGTGCATTCAAAGGTGAAATACAAAAGGGGTTCCCTCCCTCCCTGGGGTTTGAGTAATGGATTTGCAGTCTGCCAGGCTGGGAAGATAAGAGGAGCTGGTGACAACAGGCTTCTGGGTCCTGGCCAAAGGCAGCCACTCGTCTGGGAAGCCCGGAGGGAGAAATGAGTAAAATGCTGGAATAGAGTAATGAGGATATAGAATATATTCTTGCACATAATGAATGACACTGCTGGAGAGGCACAAGGAACCTTCTGTAAGATGCTGTGTGCTGGCACAGTTATTGGTTCCTTTTATCTCAGTAGGTGCTTTAAGTATTTCAACTTTGTCCAAAGCACCAAAGCGAGCCTGAAGGCTCATCTCACCCACCTTCCTGTCTCCAGCAGTGGGCTGTGGTGGATGCCAAGGGGGGAGCATGGGAAACAGGATGAGCACATAGTGCTTCCTCCCTAAAATCCTCTGCGCATCCCTTGAAGTTTACACTGCATTCATTTTTGGTCTCCAGGCTGGTGTCGCAGCCTCAATATCCCTTGGTGGAATTTGCCTCCATAATTTCTCCAGTTGCTTTGCAGAATATATATTGACAATTGCCAGTGCTTGACTTTAAAGATGTGAGGAGCACACAAGAAATATTGAAATGTGAGACAGAGGCTTAACCTGCATGACACTGGACCTCAGCAGCTGATGAAAGTATTTTAGCAGCTTTATACCTGTGGACTGAGCATCTTCATACTTGTGCCCTGAGCTGTCCAGGGAGGCTTGAGAAAGGCAGGAGGGAAACGTTCACTATGGTAGTCTCCCTGGGACTAGAAGAACCTGAAAAATCATTGCCAAAAGATCTTGGACCTTCCTGGTCACCCTTCTTGAGGTTTAACTAAGCGAGGGGCTGCACCCGGACTGCATCCAGAAGAGCAGCTTGTCCTCCTCTAAGCATAAGGAGGCAGGGGAGGTTCAGGTTGGATATCAGGAAAAATATCTTCTCTGAAGGAGTGGTAAAGCATTGGCACAGCTGCCCATGGAGGCGGTGAAGTCACCATCCCTGGAGGTGTTCAAGAACAGCGGAGATGTGGCACTAAGGGACATAGTGGGCATGGTGGGGTTGGGCTGGTGGTTCAGCTAGATGACCTTAGAGGTCTTTTCCAACCTTAATGATTCTATGATTCTGTGTTTCTGTCACCACCTTTAGAAGGTGACAGAAGGTGATCAAGTCCTAGAAGCTCCTTGTGTTTGCTTCCTCTCCTTCCAGCCACCTGTTTCACTGGGTATGTACAGGAGCATGTACAAGAAGGACTACACATGGAAGGAGGAGAGCAAACCACCCACTGAGGAGGACGTGAAGGTACTGTGGGCATCTCCTTGCTTTGCTCCATGTCCTTAGGTGCCAGCTCCCTGCTCTTGGCTATGGGACAGCCAGGGACCAGGCAGGCCTGGGATTGGGTGGGTGCAGAGATGTGAATCCCTTTGGTCCACTTTGGTCCCTACTGCCGTGACCCACCAGCAGGTCCCATCATGCCCAAATGCCCAAGGTCTCTGTCTCCATTCCTTCTGTGGGAAATCCCCCTTGTGCCCTCCAGTGAACGCATTTGGGCGGGCTGTGGTAATTACACTCATTAAGCTAGGGCATTAACGGCTGCATGCTGAACCGCACCTAAGCCTTGCACTCCTATTGCTCCTTGTGGGGCCGAAGGAGTGATCAGGATCAGATCCATCCCAGTGCTGCCTTTAGGAGGGGGATTGCATTTGGGATGGAGATGTCTCCGTGCCCCGACACGGGCCTGAGAAGGCTTCTGTGGGGAAGCTTACGTTGTTTTCTTTCTAATCCCCTGGCGGTGCGAGTGACCCCCTGAGCTATTTAATCTGATTTGCCGCGCTCCGCCTGCCCTGCCCTAATTGCTTGTGGCAGCCCAGTGGGGACAGCTGTGGTTTGCACCGGGCCACTGCCGAGAAGTGGTGGGGGGCATGTTCGCTTCCTAAAGCACTTTGGGCTCATTCGCTCACAAGAGAGGGGGAAAGAAAAAAGCATTCAGGCTGGGGAGGGAGAGTGGGCAACAACAGAGGAATCATTGTGTGAAGGTGCCCGCTGGGGCTGTCTGTGCAGGAGGGTGGTGGTGGCTCTCATCCCACATGTCAGGCCCTGGCCGCACTGCTGTCCTTGGCCCTCTCCTCTCCTCCCCTCTTCCCCGGCTGCCAGCTCCCCTCCTCCTGCCCTTGGGAGCGCTCCCGCTGCCAGCAGCCTTCATTAGTGGGGCTCTGCTGGGCTGGCAAGTGCTTCCCGGAAAGCCCAAGCCTCAGGTGGCCTCCAGGAGGGTAGGGTTAACCCCTGCCTGCTGTGGCATGGCGAGAAGTGGTCGTGGACCATGCACCTCAACTCCTTTTCTTTATTATTTATTATTACTATTTTTCTCTACAACTTTGGAAGGCTGTATGCATTATGTGGAGGTCCTCGTGGAGTTGAAGGGAGGAAACAGCTAAGGCGTGATTGCTTTCATTGGGTTGCAATGGGAAACTTGTGGAGGTCCAAAGCAAGAGGTCACAGATAGCTGATGGACAAAGCATGGTTGTGGCGGAGCAGGAGTTTCTTTGGCTGAACCTTTAGCAAGGAACAGTTGGCTCCACACAGAGATGCATCGTGCAGCTGGAAAGATGCTGAAGCTGGCAGGTTCCCTAAGCAGCCATGCCAGCTGCCACATCAGCGTTCCCCTGCCATGAATCCTTGTATGGATTTGTCCCTTCTGCTGGAAAGATCAGCAGCCTTCCTTCTCTGATTCATGGGATGTGTTATCGCTGCTAATGGTTGAGGAGCTGGCACCCTGCAGTCAGGTCATTGCCTCTTCCATCCACCTGCTCTGCCCATTACCTAGGGACATGCTCATCCACCATGGAAAGACATGGAAAGACAGAAAGACATAGGAAGATGGAAAGAAAGAGGGCAACAGTGACCAGCCAGAAAATCCCAACATGGAAACAGTTGTGGATCGAGGCCACAACCACATAGATCTGGGCTTGCTGCTGTCCTGTTGCAGGTGGTCTCAGTGCCCAGCAAACCATAAAAAGACAGAAAGAGGAAGGATGTGAAGACAGTCTAAGAGCTGGAACACCTCTCCTGTGAAGAAAAGTTGAGAGAGTTGGGCTTGTTCAGCCTGGAGAAGGCTTCAGAGAGACCTCCCTGTACTTGCAGGGAGCTCATAAGCAGGAGAGGAGTCACTATTTATATGGTCTACTAGTGATAGGACAAGGAGGAATGGCTTTAAACAAAAAGAGGGGAAATTTAGGTCAGATGTTAGGAAGGAATTCTTTACTCAGAGGGTGGTGAGACACTGGCACAGGTTGCCCAGAGGAGTTGCCCTTGGAGGCATTCAGTGCCAGGTTGGATGGAGCCCTGGGCAGCCTGATCTGGGGGGGTGGTAACCAGTCTACAGCAGGGGGGTTGTAAGCAGATGATGTTTGAGGTCCCTTCCAACCTAAGTCATTGTATAATTCTAAGAAAGAGGCAGCCTTAATGTTCTGTGCATTATTTAATGATAGTTGTGTGGCTTCTTTGTGGCTGCGGTGTCCCTGTGGGCAGGTAGCACTGTTTAATGACGCTTTAATAATTGTCCTCCTCACCACGTCTCCATTCACACCTGACTTCTTTCTGCAGAAGCTCAGAGCCAAGGAGTTTGCCGTGCCCCAGGAGCCACGGGCGATGCCATACTATGACAAAGCTGTTGGGGAAGGGAGAGAGGTCACACAAGAAGGCATTGCCCTCAGTCCCAGAGTGCTGCAGCAGGCTCATGAAGAGCAGAGAAAGCACTTCAGTTCTGACCTTCCCCTTGCAGAAAGCCATGCACCAAAGCAGTACCTCACCACTGAACTGACAGCAACCCCGGTGGACAGACTGGAGAGACCACAGGGTCTCAGGGGGCTGGAAAAGGAACTGTCCTCTTCTCAGCACCTTCAGGCCACTGTTGGTGGCCCAGGAGAAGCAGGTAATCCCACTCAGCTGGCGCCGGCCAGATCCACCATCTGAGAGCTGTCTGCTGGGCTGTGCAATCCCAGGTCCCCCTGGCCCAGGCTGGCTGGGCACCAGTGGGCTGCAGGTTGGCTTAGCAGAGTAGCAGGTTCATGGCCTGGTTGTGTGGATTAAAATGCTGATAAAAATCCTTGCTAGGACATCAGGAAAACAAAGTCAGTGATCACCATCCGTGCTTGATCTTCAAAAAGCACTGGAGATCTTCCCCTGAGTTCCAAGGTGGAAGGGAGGAGTGCAGCACTGCTCAGCCATTCTCCAGCACCAAGCAGGGGGATATGGGATGGGATGTCCTCTCTGAATTCCCATCTTTCACCATAGGATGTCTGTCTGGAGCTCTCAGCTCTCTTCATGGTCACTGGGGAGAAAACCCACAGATATTTCTTGTAGCCTAACTGCTGCCTTGAAGATCATAGAATCATAGAATTGAATTGGGAGGGACCCTTAGAGGTCATCAGGTCCAACTCTCCTGCAAAGAACAGGGACATCTACAGCTCAGAGCCCTGTCCAGCCTGACCTTGAATATCTCCAAGGACAGAGCATGAAATAGAGTGAACCCTGGCAGGACTTCTCTCTCTCCATGCACTAGAAGGAGAGCTGGGATAAGTAGCTCAGATGGACATGTCTCCATTTGGACAGATAACCATTTAAAGATGTCTCTTAATACCTGAAGGCTTCAAGCGTCTCCTTGCTGAGCCCATCTTATCTGTACTGTGCTTGTGACACAGCTGCTGTGGGCTTTTTCCTTCTTGCTCTGCCCTTCTATAGTCCAGCAGCGCTGTATTTCTTGCAAAGTCTTTCGTACAATAACCTGCAAAGGGTCTCAACTCCTTTTAGCACTCCGGAGCACCATGGAGACAGCATGGCTCCTTCCACTCGCTTCACATCACCATAAATCTTTCCCCCACTGGCTTTGTGAACCAAATCAATTCCAAATTGATGCAACTCAGCAGAGCTCTGCTGAAGGAAATGAGTCTTCCCTTGATTTATACCAGCTGAGGCTCCAATTTGCCGTTGTTATTTGCTTGCTCCCACCCGAGGGCAGGATTTGGGTAATTGATAGGTTTTCCCATCTAATGCACCGTTGTCTTCTCTCATTTCTCAGGGATGTTGCTGTATAGGCAGAAGCTGGATCCAACCTGGGGTACCTACCAGCACTTCATGCTGGATGCAGGCCAGGCCCTGCAACACGAGGCTCAGCAGAACAAGAACATGAACCTGGGCTCATCAGTTTTGACGGAAGGTCAGTGGGTGGAGGCTGTGGCAGATGACTTGTGGCCTTCAGCCTGGCTTTGGGCTTCTTGAATTTAACGCAGGAAGTGAATGAGGAAGTCAAAGTAAATACAGTGGGAAATGCCTGCAGGATCCCCACAGCTATCTACCTGTTGGGTTGGGTGGGAAGAAATAGGGCAGGGAAAATAAGTTTCTTCCAGAAAAGGTTGGAGCATCATAAATAACATCTCTTCCATCCCCGTTTCCATCTGGGCCACCCCAGGTGGTGCAGCTGGAGTTGGTGGCTCTGTGTGCATTCTTGCTGCTTTGCTGTGAGCACCGGCAGAACGTTTTCTGCAGGCAGGTCCATTTGGTCAGAGGGACACACACGAAGGGGAGAACATGACAGAGCTTCAAGCCAGATCCTGCAGGGATTTCGGGGGGATGAAAGCAGAGCAGATATGATCATCCTCACGTGGGGGCTGCCCTCCCTGCATGCATCCCCCCTGGCGTGGGGCTGAGCTGCTGTCCAGTTTCCAGATTTCTGTGGTTTCTGCACTAAGAGCAGCCCTCTGGCAGCAGATCTGCATCCTGCAGACAGGGAGCGTGGTTTAACCACAAAGTCACTGCAAACTGGTTTTATTCGGGATCACTCATGCACCTATTTCCATGCATGCAACCAAAGACACAAATGGAAATGAGGAAACAGCCCTGCATGAACACCCAGTTCAGCCACACATCGGTGTCCATGCATCCTCTTGTGGTAACATTGCACAAGATGAGCTGTGGAGTATTTTTTGTTTTTCCTGCAAAGGAACTCGTCCTTGTTTTACTCCTGATGAAGTGAGGCAAAGATGTGTTGCTCTGACATGATAAAAGAGGAAAATGTAGACAGCAGGAGAAAATACATAGCAGCAGACCAGTCAGTGTCCACAAGGGACAAGACACCCTTTCCAGATCTGCCTTGTGTGATTTCCATCATACTTAAGAGGCCATAGGAAATGAGGGCTAAAATATCTCCATCCCTACCAAGGAAGTACTTCTTGCATTTTCCCTTGGTTAACCCTCCTTCGTGGTCATGGTAGCTCCAATGGGAGTGCCAAGAGCATAAAGTGCTGATGGAGCTCAGGAGGAGGGGGAATGGTTGGACTGCAGGATGCAGGGGATAGAGACCCCCAGAATGTTTCATAGAATCATAGAATCATCTAAGTTGGAAGGGACCTTTAAAGGCCATTGAGTCCAACTCCCCTGCAATGAACAGAGACGTCTACAGCCAGATGAGGTGCTCAGAACCCCATCCACCGTGACCTCTCTATTATTTGTACTCTCTTTTACTAGAGTGCTTTGACCATGACCGGAGAAGCACCTACAGCATCGACTTCCAGGGCCAGCCTGCAGCCCACAGTGGAAGCTGTATAGCAAATAAGAATCTATCTCACATTTTCACTGAAGATGAACGCTTCCACAAGTAAGGAAAAGCTGGGCTGGGGGAGTGGGTTGCAAATGGGGCGGGATAAGAGTAGAAAAGTGAGGTTTTGGAGCTGGTTGGGGTTAGAAGGTGTTTCTCAAGTGTATTTCTCCATGTCCACATTATGCAATGTGTTCAAATGAATTCCCTCAGGGCCACAGCCTTCCACAAGGCTCAGCCTTTTCTTGAGAAGTTTTATAGTGGGGCTGGTATGATCTGGGAAGCTTTTCCTGGGGCAAACATTGACGATTCCCCTCAGGAAGAAGGAACAGAGGGCCCTGTGGGATGGGCACAGGAGGGCATATCTCAACATTTCAGTGCCAGGGCTTCTCCTGGGAAAGGAAGCTCTTGGATCAGACAGGGCAGGAGCTGTTTGTGAGGTGACTCATCTGCACACTATGAACAAACAGGCATAAACTGCTCCTCAGCTCTCATTTCTCACCGGAAGGGTAATTCCTCCCTGCTGCCTCATCCCCGCACCTCCCCTTAGCATATATATATTCCAGATTTACATTCAAGTCTGGATTTTGATCTACAATCTTGGATTTAGGTGTGGGCTGCAGATGGAGCTGGTGCAATGGTTGGCCTAGGTGGGTGATTGGTCCCACTGGCAGTACCCACTCCTCATTACCTTCTCCATGTTCTCTGCAGGAACCACTGGGTGTCTGAATACAAGGACAACTACAGCATTCACTTGCAGAAGCTGAATCGGGCATCTCAAGGCCACAGTGCGGAGCTTGGCTCTGCCTTGAAGCCCCAGGGGCTGTCCTCCCAGAGTGAGGTTGCACCAGACACAGCCCAGTGAGTGGTGCTGCATGGTAAGTGGCAGCATTACCTGTGTCTGTGCTGGGTGACGCTGTGCTGGGAAATCAGTGGGACTTCAGGGGCTGAGACAGTGGGATTACAGGGAGACATTCGTGAGGTGATGAGCCAAAGCTTGAGCAGCCTCATCGAGCTGGCCCTGCTTTCAGCAGGCTGAACCAAGAGACCTACATTACACTGTGGTGTTCTGATTGATGCTAGGATGCATTACCCATGCTGTTCTGTGATTGCAGCTCCCTGTTCACCAAGCCAAGGGATATTTTCCACCATAGACCCTAGAAGACTGGAAACCTCTCTTCCAAACCCACCATTACCAAACACTTTTAAAGTGTTCAGCAGAAACCTTTTTACACACATATCTCATGAAGAAACCTGAGCTTTTCTCACTGTCAGAAATAAAAAGGGTTTTTTTTTTTTGGACAGAACAGAGCTAAAATCACCCATCAAAGATCAGTTTACATGCTTGTTAAAAAAACACTGTGTTCATTTACTGTCTTAAAAGCCTTGTGCATGTTATCGAGGGCAGTCAGCACTGATTTTGTTGTGTGTTTTTTTGGGTTAAGGGTGATTCCTAGGATGTGTGGAAGGAGCAAGGCATCTGCCAGCCTGAAGGTGGCATTGCAGGGCTGTGGATGCATCCTTGGGGATGGAAGGTGCTGGGAACTGCTGGTGGCTCTGATCCCGCCCAGCTCTGCCTTGGGGTCTTCTGAGCAGGCACCAAAACTGCCCTGAAATAGACAGTGTAGAGAACTTCCTCCTCAGCATCTCAAACATTCTGCTTTTCATGTGACTTGTTTATGATACTCAAGGATAAGCAAGGTATTTTGAATGGATACAGACAAAATACTGAAAGATAATAATGACAACCAATAACCTCTTTCGCAGTAATATCAAACATACCTACACCAGGAGCAGATGGTGAAGGCATCTATAGACAAAGCAGCACTCTGGTCCCTCCCCAAGGAATTGACTGTCAAAGGGAATCACCTCTTCTGCTTCTTTACACACCACTGGTGTTTCACTCCATCACCACCCCGCGGTGACAAATTTTGCCATTAACTTGCTGCAGGACCCTAGGAAAGTCACCTGCTCTCATCAGAGGACAAGAGATAATGGCCTTAAGAGGTTCTGGTTGGATATTAGGAAAAATTTATTCTCTGAAAAAGTGGTAATGCATTGGAACAGGCTGCCCAGGGAGATGGTGGAGTCCCCATCCCTGGGGAAATCCAAGAATTGTGTCAGTGTAGCACTGAGGACATGATCAGTGGGCATGAGGGGGATGGGCTCATGGTTGGACTTGATCTTAGTGGTCTTTTCCAATCTAAACGATTCTATGATTCTGCTTGGACATGCAATAGAAGGATGCTCAGGCATGGGATGTCACTGACCCAGTCAGCACAAGATTGGATATTGTGGAGATTCCCACTGCAGCTGTGTACAATGGGTAGAGTTTGAAAAGCAAAAACAAAGAAACTGCCTTTACCTTAAAAATAGGAAGAAAATAATGCTTGTCTACATAAGTTCCAGAAGTTGTTTGAATTTCTTGGGGAATGGGACCATGAGAGTAGAAATGTTCTTAACGGGACATGCACTTTTGTACTGGTTAAAACAAATCATATGATCTCACTGATAGGTTTATCTTAGGAAAGAACATAATTATCCTGACTCCCCATGAGTACTAATGAAGATGTTCAGCCAGGCAAACTGATGATGGACTTGCTAATGGAGTCCTTAACTGTGCGCTTATCTGCAATGAATGGTAGACCACCAGGGGCACCTTGGAAGGTCTTCAGCTTCGTATTGGCTGAAGGAAAATATGGAAAAATATGGAAAAATATGGAAAAATATGGAAAAATACAGAGCCACTGCTCTGGCCACAGAGGATTCTACCATTTGTCTTCCCAGAATCACGTTTGTTTTCTTTCCTATGTTAGTTTTTCCATCCCAAGAGGCCTTACTTTCTACGGAGGGGCCTTGCACTAGCAAAAAAGTCCAAAGGAAAGACAAAACAAAACCAACCAACCAACACCAGCAACAACAACAAACCAAAACAGCAGAGGGAAATAAGTGAGAGATGAGTCAGACTGTGGCTGGTGGAGATCAGGAGGTATTTTCCAGGAGCGGGTCACCCAGTACTGCTGTGGTTGATACTAGGAATATTCCTCCAAAGCATTTGGTGCTGGCCTGTGCCTGAAACCAGGGAATACCCCTGGATGGAGGATGGCTTGATCCCATTCCCTGGTGGGAAACATGGAACCAAGAGAGGGCTGATCCTGTTCAAATCCAAATGATGACCTCCACAGAGCCATCAAGAAACATGTTCCTCCTTAGGGCACTCAGTTGATCCCATCACAGACTGAACAACCCAGTGTTGTTTGAAGGTTTTCTCCTCAGTGCATGCATCACTTCAGGGAAAATAAGTTCTCAGTATGGCTGAAGTGAAGGATGTTCTGTGAGTGCCTTGGTGCCATCTCCTGGGTGGAAGGGGAAATTCTCCCTTTAGGGGAGAATGTGTGTCCAGACACCCACTTGGTCCTGGCTGTGCAGCTGTAGGCTGCCTCCTAGTAATGGGGTGTGTGAGTGTGGCACTGGGGTAACAAACTGTGCCCCATCCACTTTGTTGCTCAATACTTTTCTTCCTTAAGAAGCATGATGAGGATGTCTGCTCCAGGAAAGGGGTGTTCCATCCACTATCATCATCACACAGTAGCATTTCTCTCCTTTAATTTTGTCCTTTGTGTTTCTAAGCATGGAAGAACAAACTGAATTCTGAACTTAACTCCATGCATGCTTTATGGGAGAGCTCATTCAAAGTGACTGAGCATTAGTGCAGTAATGACTATTAGAAGTGAATTGAACACGGCAGAGCCAAGACAGCTTGGTATAATGTGCAATTTGTAAAAGAAAAGAGCCAGGTCTCCCCTCAGCTCAGCCACCAACCCAGCAGAAAATATAAGCAAAGGCCAAGAGCCCAATTTAGGAAGCAATGTATTTCAGCAAAATTATTTTCATTCATTAGGGGATGTCAATTAAACAGAGCTTTGGGAGTAGTATAACTTTAATGTAACTTTCTTGAGCCAATCATGAGGCTCAGAAGAGATGGAGAGAAAGGACAAGAAGAGAGAAAAACTTGTTGCAAAGCAGCTGATGGCTTGGGAGTTGGGAATAAAGCAGCTGTCAACCACTCCTCCCAATTTTCATCATATGGCCTTTGGAAGACACAAGCACTGCCCTGCTCCCAGGGAATAATGGTTCCATCCAGCCATGCCTTCCTCCTCAGGAGGAGCCAGTTTTATATCACACTAAGCCTATAAGCATCGTTGCCTTCCTTGTATTTTTTAACAGTGTCTAATTGAAACACACTATCATATTTGTTGTCTCAGTTTTAATTCCTCCACATCCAGCTGGGAACAGACAGATGTTATGTGCTATTCGGTGCTAGAATGGGATGCCAAAACAATAGGAAAAAGAAATAGATTTTATTTCTCTACAGGCTATTCCAGCAGATGAGACAAGGCTTCTGGCCAAGTTGCTAATAATAAGCCAATTAATTTAGTAGCTTTGCAGAGCAAATGGTCACATCAGAAAGCTTCTGATCTAATCAACACTGGAGAGTCTCCCAGCCTGGCTGTGCTAAATGTTAGCACTGTCAATCTCAGTTTGCAGTATGAGATGGCCCTGCATTTACCCAAGGAATGTGCAAGGATGTCTGGGTCCAGGGAGTGGTGGTGAATGGGGTTAAATCCAGCTGGCCACTGATCTCAGGTGGTGTTCCTCGGGGGTCAGTATCGGGGCCAGTCTTGTTTAACACCTTTAGAGATGATCTGGGTGAGAGGATTGAATGCACCCTCAGCAAGTTTGCAGATGGCACCAAACTGGAAGGAAGCATTGATCTGCCTGAGGGGAGGTCCTACCAAGGGATCTGGATAGACTGGGTCGAGGGGCTGAGGCCAACTGTGTGAAGTTCAACAAGGGCAAGTGCTGGGTCCTGCAAAAATAAAAATAAAAATAAAAATAAAAATAAAAATAAAAATTGGGGAACTAAATGGAAAACAGATGAGCAGCAGCTGGTGGGCCTGAGGAATATGATGAGCTATTGGTCCATGTGGCATGTGGGGATGGGGAAGAGGTCCAGTGCAAAGAAACCTGGGCATCCTACAAAAGTCAAGACCATGAGGTTGGGAGAAGAGGAAGACCTCAGCACAGAAGGCCATTGTGGTGTCCATGGAGCAGAGAGCACACTGCCAGCCAATGGCCATGGTGTTTCAAGGACCTTAAGATATACAGGATGGTGACTGAGGGCTCTGTAGAGTGGGATGTGTGCCTGAACCAGATGCTGGTGATAAAACTCTTGGTTCTATCAGTGTATTTGTGCCTGCCCAGTGCTGCCTTGAAAGCCAGCCAGCAAACATGTGAGAGATGGTAGGCATTTAGCACTTGTGTTTCTTGCATCAGTTTTCTGATTGTTTAGTAGAAAGTAAGTGGTTTGTGTTCCAAATGGAGCTGTGCAGCCAGTGTGAGAAATACCAGCTGTTAGCTCTGGTGCTTTGGCTTTAAATACAATTCTTCCTCAAGCCAGCCATGGGGATGATGCTGTGTTTGCAGGAAAAATGATGAAAGTGGCATTTCTGCTACAGTTTAGAGTAGTTTGGGAATGGTTTTTGAACTGGAATCAGGTTGTTTTCTTTCACTGACACATTTTTAGCTTTCTAGAGAGAGGTCAGGAAAGAGAAGGACTTAAGAAAAGACAATATTTGGTCTTTTGGAAAATTATTGTCATACAATCATAGAATCATAGAATGGCCTGGGTTGAAAAGGACCACAATGACCATCCAGTTTCAACCCCCTGCTATGTGCAGGGTCGCCAACCACCAGACCAGGCTGCCCAGAGCCACATCCAGCCTGGCCTTTTATGCCTCCAGGGATGGGGCATCCACAGCCTCCTTGGGCAACCTGTTCCAGTGCGTCATCACTCTCTGAGTGAAAAACTTCTTCCTAATGTGAAAAACTTCTTCCTAATGTGAAAAACTTCATCCTAAAATTACAGTATTATTCCATTTGTTTTTGACCTAATCTAACCTCTCATCTATTTCAGAGCAGAGTCAGCTGTCCCTACAGTCAACGTATTTCCAGCAATGGCAGAACAAGGTGACATCCATCTCCATTTTTAAATGGCTTCGTGGCCAGAAAAGATTGGTTTTGTTTTGTGAACAAATATTGCTTTGAAGGAATCCCTCTTTCCCCCAGTTTCATCCCCAGGAAGGAGAGAAAAAGTGCCTGAATGTGAGCTCCAGCTTCCTGGAGACAGGCAGAAACCAGAGGCTGGAGATGACAGTCACCCACTAAACCACTTCAGTGTGTAGTGCAGATGCCATCCTACATTGCAATGACCGCTCTTCTGGGACCATCACTGCCTGAGTCACCTCCTCATAAAGCTGCTCCCAGATTCATGTTTTCCACAGTTACTTCACATCCTATAATAGAGGTTTTACTATTCAAATGTTGTTGTGCTCTCTTTCCATACCACTACACACACTGGTGAAGAAAAGAGATTAAAGAGATGGTGAAGAAAAGCCATAAACGGATTTAGGTACAGAAGTCACAGTTATGGCTTTGAAAGCTGTACCCAGCCAGCAGTGGAAGTGTGTGCATCCCTGTGGTTTGGGTAGTAAGGATCTCTAGGGAGCTGTCTGTCTACCTAGGGAATAGGATCCTGAATCCTCTTTGGGGATGGTCTAAACCTGGCTATATTCGTATTGAGGGCATGGCCTCAGTTTGGGACTGACGCACAAAACAAAAACCGAAGTCAGAGCACTAAGGTTAAAACAGGCTGTTTTTCACACATCAAAGTTTGAAATGAAGAAATACAGATTGGCTCCAGTCCTGGATTTTTTATCCCACGTTTATCACGGATGGTGATGAGGACAAACCACAGGAGGACCACGAGTGTGGTTGTGTTTCCAATAACCCACAGATTATTACACCTGGACAACTGCGGCTTCTTTAATCCTCCACTCGAAGTAAATCAATACATTTTGTAGTTTGCACCTCTGGAAGCTCGTAGGCTCTGCTGGGTACCTCGGGAGCATTTTCTGGGTTAAAATGTTCTGCTCATTCAGCTTCTGGCATTAGCAATCTCCTGTAAATGACTGTATGAAGAGTCAGAAATGTTTCCCTTTCCCTGTTATCAAGCACAAAAGGCCGGGGTCCATCCTGCTGACAGAAATGCTGTCTGCAACCTGCTCTCCAGTTGGTATGGGATTTTTGTGCATTAAGGAGACTGATGCTTTTTTTAACATCAGTCTCATCAACCACCTCTTCTGGGTACCAAGTATCTAAATATCTTCTCAATACCATCTCTTTGCCCAGAGAGGCGGTGGATGCTCCATCCCTGGGGATACTCAAGGTCAGGCTGGACAGGGCTCTGAGCACCTGGTGGAGCTGTAGGTGTCCCTGTTCAATGCAGGGGAGTTGGACCAGGTGGCCTTTATGGGTCCCTTCCAACTCAAACCGTTCTGTGAAGGTCTCTTCCAACTCAAACCATTCTATGAAGGTCTCTTCCAACTCAAACCATTCTAATGTAAGATGCTGCCCAGAAGAGTCTCTATAAAACATATTTTCAGCACACCTTTCTGTTTTGGATCGCTTCAGACACTTTCTAGTTTTCCAGACCAATCTTTTAAGAATATCTGTTCTCATTCAGATGGTGGAGGATGCTGGTGCGGGTCAATTATTCAACACACTCTTGCTTTAACAGCTGAGCTGTAGAATTGCATATATTGGCCTTACAATCCACAGAAGCACAGTGCCCACAAATGAAGTGCTGGCTGCTTTTTATACGACAAACTTGCTATCAGAGGAACCTGGGGAATACGATCAATACATAAATCAACACCCTGGGGAAAAGAAGTGGAATTGCAGGGTTTCTGCTCTGAGAGAACCAAGTTTGTGAGTCACGCAGTTCACAAGTGAATGTTAGAAGAGTTCTCGGGCCTCAACTTTTTGCAGTGCTGAAGTTGCCAAACTCTACTGATTGCTCTGCCTGTGAAAAAAGAAACAAAATAATTTCATATGCAAGGTTTCCCTCCTAATGCGTGTTTAATTAAAAACTTAATTGACTCGAGCTAAGTAATTTTGGACCCTGGTAAAGTAAATGAACATCTAAAGCTCCCTGAGGCCATTATAACAAACACCATCCAGAAAAAAAGGCTTTACACAGAGCAAAACCAAGGTGTGTGAAACAGCCAAGATGGTGGTGGGTGGGTCTGAACTGGGCAGTGGGGACCCCACACTAGGGCAGGGTTTTGTTCTGTCGCTGGTGTCTGCTCTCCAAGAGATTTTCTTCTCTGTATTTCTGTTATATATATCTATATTTCACGGAGTAGCATTTTGCCAGTAGTCATCTCACTGGAAAAGAGCTTGAACTGTTCTAATTAGTGCAGCCTTTGAGGGCATCTTGTGTTTCCACTGGAAAGGGAACAGCACACAGTATTCTCCATTAATGGTCTGTGTAAAAGGAACTTAAAGAAGGAAAGGGAAAAAAAAAAAACAAAACACAAAACCAATGATTAGAAATGCCATCTTGAGATCTCTGTGCTGAAATAATCTAGTGAAATTTCCAGGTAGGCTCACACCCAAAAGATCCATTGAGAGGGCCAACCATCTCTGCTGGGGTTGCATGCAAACCTTGGAGACCACTTAGCAGAGAGCAGAACACAGGGACAGCCACCAGAGACAGCCCCAGAGCCACATGCAGCCACATGCAGCAACGTTTCTATATCCAAACGTTACTTATCAAAATTAATTAAAACTGATTCAGCAAATCTGCTAATATAAAGAGTCTGGTTACAAATTCTTTGAATCCAACCTACATTCACCCAGCATAAATTGTATTTTTCTAGCAGAAGTTATCGGCAGAATTGAGGCCTGAAATCCAAGCAGCCAAAGCACAGATTGGACTGAGAACTTTGGGTGAGGGCCCAGCTATACATCTCTAGACTGATGCTGCTGGGAATTCATAAATAAGCCAGGTCTGTAGTTAATACCTTTAACGACCATAAGTAGCGTGTTTAGGCTGCAGAGATGGGAGCAGCTGACAACTGGGTACCAGTCGAACACAAAAGATATCCACAGGAGGAATCATAGAATCACTGAGGTTGAAAAGACCACTAAGATCACCAAGTCCAACCCAACCCATTCCACCATGCCCATTATCCGTGTCCCTCAGTGCCACACCTCCATGGTTCTTCAACACCTCCAGGGACTCTGCCACCTCCCCGGGCAGTCTGTGCCAATGCATTACCAATCTTTCTGAGAACAGATTCTTGCTAACATTGAACCAGAAGCAATCAGGCTTATGGTGCTGCCTCACAGGACTGCTCGGGCTCCTCTTGATCTGGACTGTGCTGTAGAAAGCCAAATTTCACAGGACCAGGAAGAAACAAAGCAAGAAGAAGCTTGTCTAATGGGATACCTAGGGAACTCAGTTTTTAATGAGGAAAGCCCTAGTGACTGGTATTTTAGTATGGCTTTACAGATTATCTATACTGATATCTATACTGATATCCAGGCTCGATGTGGCTCTGGGCAGCCTGGTCTGGTGGTTGGCAACCCTGCACATAGCAGGGGGGTTGAAACTCGATGGTCATTGTGGTCCTTTTCAACCCAGGGCATTCTATGATTCTATGATATACTGAATAAAATACAGAACATCTGCAAAAGGCTCAGAGCTGGACCCTCTTCACTTACAGAAGCTGCTCTGGTCACGATAGAGAAATGTCTTTCCAAAGGTGCCTCTATCTGCCCTGAGAATTATTCATTTTGGGGAATTTCTGCTCTTGCCCTCTGTGTTTTGTCTGGTGAGAACCTTTCTGCTGTGTGCAGACAATGGGATTTGAGAGCAGTGCCACCACAGGTCTGACAGACTCTAAATCATACAGACCTCACTTCAGCACTCTGCACTCCCAAGGATGGGAGTAAAATTCATGGAAGAAAGCAGAGGAGGAAGAATATTGCTCCATATATTATAGAAAGAGTGTAATGGTGAAGCCTGACTTCCCCTGAAAACAGTCTGTTGATTGGAAAGCAGAATGTAGCCACCTGCTGTTATTATGTACAGAGACTTTTTTTAGTACACGCACACATATATTCATAAATAGATATATAGTACATCTTCTCCTTCTTAGTATTACTCCTTCTTAGATATTTGTGTGACAGAAGCTCAAACAGCAAAAGCACATAGGATGGAAGTGGGAGCAAAGTGCATATTCTCTCACTGAGATGAGAAAGGTGTTCAGCAGAATTAAATGCTTCCAAATTCCATTAAGATCAGGTTGCCAGAGCCAGAGCTGGAGCCAGACATGAAAAACAGAATAAGTAAAAAGAAGGTAATTTTATGTTTTACTATTCTAGGTCAGGCAGTGGAAAGCAGGGAGGTCATTACTGTGAAAGGAGGTCTGTGGGGATCCTTAGGACTCAGCCTGACCCATAGTACATTTCTGGGCTTTGTTCATGAGCTCTTGGCTAGATAAAGAGATTCATGCTACAGTTTTTCATTCCTTTCTCCACTTGTTTTACATTTGCTCCTGGAAAGGATCAGATTTTTACAAGATGGATTTTTGTTCTGTTCCTAAAAAGCCATGTATTCCATCACACAGTAGTTCATCTCAGTAGATTAGGTGCCCTATCCTTTTTAAGCCTCTTTCGTGGTAGAAGTGATGGATTTTCCCTCTCTGCTGCTCCTTCTGAACCCAGCAGCCATGCGTCAGGCACAGCTGGGCAGCACAGTGGAGATGCCAGCATGCACATCCTTAATATCTGACCAGCATGAGTGGTGGTGCTGGCTGGCTCCCCCTGCAGCTCCATCTCTTGCATTCCTGTGCTGACCTTGCATTTACATCCCTGCCCTTCTCCAGCCATCCAGATTTTATGACCTAGTAAGATTCACACGCTGAATAATAATACAAACCCTTGGAGTCTAATGCCTAATTTCTACCACTTGCTCCTTCCACCTCCCTGAGGTTTGCTTACTTCTGGAGCAAAACACCTCGGCCAGAGGTCCTCATTTCACCTAACACTTTAGTGGGTATTCAGATCAGGTGTGTATTCTCAGCACATCTGTGGGCAATTATCACACAGATCCTGCATTGCTCTATTCAGTTTTCCACCCATAGAGCTGCAAGGCATGGCATGGCATTAGTTAAGCTAAAGACAAGTGATGCTGCTTCTGAGATCCTTAAACATACCCTAAAGTGTGGAATGACACCAGACAACTTCTAGTTCTTCAGCTGTGAATCACATCAGTAAACAGTCCCTGGTCTATCCTGGATTTGGGAATGCCTTGGACAAAAAGATGATCAATTTGCTGTTGCTTCGTTCTTCACTAGGGTGTAGTCTCTGTTACCTCTGTACTCGATGTCTAACCCATTTGATGTGGGTGGGCAGTGATAAGATTTGAAAGGAGATACTCAACTACGGCCAAAAATAAACCACAGTTGCATTTGTCGATTGTTAAAAATGTAATGCAGTTGTTTGCAAAGGAGAACGTGATATATCATCATAGCATGGGAAGGTCTAAGATTTAATGGTCCAGCCCCAAAAAAACATCTTGTTCCATTCTTTTGCTTTCTGCAACTTTCCTGTCTATCTGAGTGCTTTTTAGCTCATGATTTCCTACCTTGAATCCTCCCTGAAGGTGAGGCACCTCCACTTGGTCATCATCAAGAGCTCCAACCTTGTTGATGAGCTCCAACCATGCCAGAATCACAGCTTGTGTGACTGGTGCTGGTACAAAAGCTGTCAGCAAATACGTGCCGTTCAGGAAAAATTGTGCTTTGGAAATACTCTGCCCACCTTGTTATGGAAGGATGTACTTCTTCAAAGTCTTTTAGGGCTTTCAGAGGTATCTATGATTTTTTAGGATAAAGATTGCCTTCAGGATCCATTGGATCTTTTGGCTCCATCTTCTGCTCAGCCCAATATGCTTCTCCTGCCCAACGTGCTTCTCCTTGGCACTGTGCACGTGTTGTCCCAGGACAGACAAGAAGCTGCTCTGTGCTCCCCATCAAGACCCCGATCTTCCTGCTGAGGGCACTGGGCACTGTAAGGATGCTGGAAGCCCTCCTCCTCACCACCTCGTGCAGAGCAGGGTTTCTAGGCGTCAGCCTCACTCCTACAAGGAGGTGCCCATGAAGATATAATCCACAGAGCTCCATGCTTTATTTTAGAGAGGGTGGCCAAACCTATTGTTCCACAGTCCTTTCTATAGATGTAAAGCTATATGTGGCTTCCTGGGCTAGAGCTGCACAGCCCAATGAAGGCAGGAAAGCCTCAGAGAAGAGCTCAGCTTGTGTCTGTGATGCAAGTGGAGCTTGTGATCCCTTCCAACATGCTTCCCATGTCCAAGGAAGAAGTTCAAGTTATGGCAGCAGAGGCTTGGTAAGAGCAGGTCTGGGTTTGGTCTCTGGGATGTGCAATGGTGTATGGAAGAAAACAACACCGAGGGAATGGTTGCGTTCATATCACTGCTGCTCTTAGCTGTTGCCAACGTGGGTGTCTTCTCTTCCATTTGAACAATGCTCTGCTTCCTCAAGTTTAATGGGTTGCAGAAACCATAACACCTTGCAATGGGAGTTGCCATTGAAGACATTGGTTTGTCTTTCAGTGGTTTCCCTTCCACAATGTTTGTAGCGCACAGTAATGCCAGGTGTCCACTGGAAACCTTCCTCCCATCCCCTCCCAATTACTCAGCCTAATCTTTGTCAGCCTGCCATCAAGCCAAGCAGCCTTGTGAGGCATTAATGTGTTTCATGGTTGTAGTTAGCTTGCCAGCATCAATGACATTTGGAAAGACAGTGATGAGTCACACAAGAAAAATGGTTACTGCCTTCTGCTTTTTTATGTATGTATATAATTAAATCTTTTCAGCACAAGAGAAAGCAGCCCTTGTCCAGCTTGTCAGGACAATAATAGAAAGGGAAAAGAAAATCTTCTTTGGCAACTTACTTCAGACTGAGAAGTGGTTTTCATGGTAAGTGTCAGACATGATTTTTTTTTTTTTTCTCAGAGATTTATAATACAATTTCATTGCTGTTGCCAGAAATACAGCAGAGCCATGAAACACAATTGTCGTAAGTAAGTAAAAATTCTGCAGCTATTTAAATAGGTTCTGGGCTGTGGCACTCTGTGGGATAAACTGCCTTTTCCTCTGGTGGTTATGTGCTCTCCTCCCACTCAGAACACCACATATCCCTCTGACACTGCTGGTCTTTCCTTCCAAGGTCAAGGTAAGCATTTGCAACGCCCCTCCCTCACATTCGGCACTAAACGTTATCACGCAGAACCCACAGCTTCTTGTTTCAGACCTTGATGCTGATTCATTGAGCAGTTTTTGGCAAGTGATGGAGGCTGACAAAACCGTCCACCCATTTCTGATGACTCAGTTTGAGAGCTGTGGTACCTCTTGGGCTCGAATTTCTTGAAGGGCTTTGAGAGCCCAAAGTGCCCAGTGAGTTACACAACGCTGCTGCAAACCCAGCCTTGGTATCCCAGTCTGGGCACTTAGGGGGAATGTTGGCCTTACTCAATGGGTCTTGCTTTATGGCTCACAGGGCAAATACCAACACTTCTTCTAGACAATAGGCTTTTGTTTGCAAAACGCTGTGATCCATAGGAGAAAGTGAAGTGGTGTAAGCAGGGAAAATAAGGTGCCCATGTTACAAACCTGACCATCCGATAACTGGGATGTGCCCTTTTACGGGCAGACACATTTTGCTTACAAGTACTACCAAATTTCTGTTGGATCATCAGTCAGTGTGCGAGGACTGCAATCTGACAGCATTAGATCTTTTTCCAGGAGATAAATTGCCCAAGGTCCCCTCAAGGTGTCAGATGAAGATTCAGATGGTGCTGCTCGCTGCCATAGAGAGAAATGACCTTGTGTGGCTGGGCTGAAATGGAGCAGCTCCTAACAATTCAAACACACTAGTAGAAAAGCATTCAGGAACTGTCAACATTGTAAGGCATGGGCAGCACAATGCCTTTTATGCTTCTGAGTAAGTTTTTACAGCTTCTGTAAACTCAGACTTCTGTAGCTCAAAGTAGAAACCGTAACAGAGCAGGATTTGGATTCAGAGCCCACTTATTAATTAACTTTGTTCAGCACCTACAGCAGTTGAGGGGTTTTGAGCAGAGCTATGGGGAGAACAACCACAGGCGCACCTGGAAACAATACTTTGCCTGCTCATACCAATGAGAAACCCAGGTAAAATACCAGAAAAAGAATTGAAAATCTGATTTTCACGAACAACAAGATACCAAGGACACTCAACCTTTTAGCATGAGTCCTACAGCCTGTGCTCCAGGCATTTCCTTAAGATCAACCTCATGTTAGTCCTGCTCTCTGTTGTGGGTATCCCCTCCTGCTCTTTGTTGGCATCCCAATCCAGTTGGGGGACCCACCAAGACTGGGGTGGGTCAGCCCTGGAGTGGGAGGCTTTTATTCTGTTTTCAAGTTTGGTCTTGGAAGTTTTGAAAGAAGAGTCCTTTCTCCTTTCCAAGTGGAATCCATTCAGTGACCCAACATGTGAAAAGAGTGTATAAACAGAAGGGGGAACGACTGATATGAAGGTGGATAGTGACAGGGCAAGGGGGAATGGTTTTAAACTGAGACAGGGGAGGTTTAGGTTAGATATCAGGAGGAAGTTTTTCACACAGAGGGTGGTGACGCACTGGAACAGGTTGGCCAAGGAGGTTGTGGATGCCCCATCCCTGGAGGCATTCAAGGCCAGGCTGGATGTGGCTCTGGGCAGCCTGGTCTGCTGGTTGACAACCCTGCACATAGCAGGGAGTTGAAACTGGATGATCATCGTGGTCCTTTTCAACCCAGGCCATTCTGTGATTCTATGATTCTATGAAAATTGCCCCATAGGATGAAAAATGTTGAGCAGTTCATAAAACCGCCCCAGTGCTTACAAACACTTGCTGTTATTTTCTTCTACTCTGTCTGTAATTCCACAACTGTATAAATCTTCTTCCTGCTTTGAAATAACGATTGCTGTGATAATAAATGCCTGATGAACTCTGTTCTAGGCTTCAGAAATTCGCATTGATTTCACAGGGTACATTTCGGGAGGATCCTGATTTTTCAGCAGGATGATGTAGGGCTACGTGTCATTCCATGCTCTTTACTTCCAGAATGTAAATTAGACACAACTGGGACAGGCAAAATGAGGAGCGTGTATCCCCTCCACGGCCTTTGGAGAAGGGAGCAGAGAAGCAGTGCAGAGCAGCTGAGCTGCTGAGATGACTGTACAGCTTCACACCTGGCTGAATCATAGAATCATAGAATCGCTAAGGTTGGAAAAGACCCACAGGATCATCCAGTCCAACCATTCACCCATCACCAACAGTGATGTTTATCAAGATAGACAGGAAATCGAATGCTCACTTTTTCCTACTACTCTCCATGCAGCTGCCCTGCATAAACAGCGCTCCACATTTAATCCTAGACCAGGCTGCCCAGGGCCTGATACAACCCGGCCTTGAACACATCCAGGGACGGGGCATCCACAGCCCCTCTGGCAGCTGTTCCAGCACCTCACCACTCTCATAGTAAAGAACTTCCCCCTGACATCCAACCTAAATCTTCCCTCCTTCAACTTCAAACCATTTCCCCTTGTCCTGCTATTATCTCCCCTTTCAAAGAGCCGACTCCCCTCCTGCTTATAGGCTCCCTTCAGGTACTGAAAGGCTGCAATGAGGTCACCCCACAGCCTTCCCTTCTCCATGCTGAACAAGCCCAGCTCCCTCTGTCTTCATCTGTCTTCTCCAGCCCTCTGATCATCTCTGTGGCCCTCCTCTGGACCCCTAATGAGGAGGTAGGTAGGTAGGCAGGTAGATAGACTCATTCTGTGCTCGTTGGTTCGGTTGCCAGCACCAGAGAAAGAATACAGTTTGGTATATACACTTTTAACAAAACCCTCTATCCTTAAATGATGAGATGTCGTGAGATCTATTTTTTCCCCTTTCCTTTTCCTGTTTAATTTCACCGCTGGAGTTGAAAAGGACCGCTTCAAGCAGACTTTATTACTTTCAAAAGGTGATCTGCTATTTCTGAAGCAACAAACCCGACGTAAAACACTCCAGATTTGCTCATCCACACACACATACACACACACAAAAAAAAACCCAACGGTTTTGCACACTTGGAGCCCGAGGGGAGGCGGCTCCGGGAGGCGGGGCGGGGCGGGGCGGCAGCACTGAGGGCTCCCGGGGGAGTGGAGCCGCGGTGCCGCCCGCTGCCGGTAAGTGCCGCCCGGCTGGGGGCAGCGGGAGACCCCCGGCAGTGAGCTGGGAGCGCTGGCTGTTCCTCCTCGAGCTCTCGTTGCTGGGGGCTTTCCACGCGGGTTGGGGCTTTGCGTGCTCGGGGGTGGGGGTTTTGTACCCCTAGGGATGCGCAGCTCGCCAGTGGGGATTCTGCAGCCCGCAGGATGTGGGGTTTTGAATCTCAAGGGATGGCGTTTTGCACCCGCGCATCACCGGGTTTTGCGGGGGGGCTGCGGGTTTGCATCTTGGGTGCTGGCAGCCCCAGGGTTGGGGGTCTGTACCCCACGTCTTCATGATCTGCAGCCCAGCAGTTGGGGTTTCGCAGACCTGGAGTTGTGAGCTTGCATCCCTGCAGGTTGGGGTTCACAGCTTGGCTTTTGGGGTTTTGCACCCCCGACACCTGTGGGCACTCCCTCGCATTCACACTGCGGGTTTAACTTTGCATTGAGTTTTCCTGCTGCACGCCAGCTGCTTGGAGAAGTGCAGCAGACTCACTTCTGCAGGGTTTGATGCACGGCGGTGGAGCAGACGATGCTCACATGCAGCTCAGCTCCAAGCACTGAGTGGGAATGGACTCCGGTGTCCTGCATGCTGCACCCCACTGCTGCTCTATGATGCTGCTACGATGCTTCACCTGGCTGTGGCCATGGTCAAGTTTGAAGGTAAGGACCATGCTTGCTGCTGGTGTGTTTCCAGACCTGCTCTTTAGTTACTCTGCACTGATTTGGGAGTGGAAAGAAATCATTTTTGTGCTAAAAACGCTGCTCTGCAGATGGAAAGGAGAGAGAGAGAAGTGCTGGGGTGTGCTTGCTGGTGCAGCCTCCTTTTAGGCATGCTTTACATGCCTGAAGAGCTTTGTGGGTCCCCTCCAAGTCGGGATATTCTGTGGTTCGCTGCTTTACAGGTGGGAGCACCGGGGGGAGGCACAGCTGCGTGTTGCCCTGTGCTTTCACTTGGGTTAGCAGGGTCTGGCAGCAAAGTACATCCCTTGGAAGGATGGCCCATCCTCTTCTGTTCCAGAAGTTTTAAGATGACTGCTATTCTGTGTTAACAAGGCTCCAGGTGACTCAGGAGGAGCAAGCAAGCAAGAAAGAAGTTGCTGGTTTGTCTGTATAACGCGGTGTGCTGCCGTACTTCCAGGGGCTGTATGTGGGGATGCTTGAAATGCAGCCAGGAGCAGCAGGATGCTGTTGTCTGCACCCTGAGCCCAGTCCTGAAGTTTCAAGCATCCACCATCCCTTCATTTCGCTGAGTATTTCTTGCTGGAGAAATGGCATAGATGGCCTTATGAGGAGCGTCTGATTTCCAGCTGCTCAGTCTGTCTTTGTGTCATAGCCAAATAATATGAGTGTTTCTTTGATGCTTTGTGAGTGTGGGCATGTTTATCACCTCTGTTTGAGCACTGTTGTATCCTTCTCCTAGATGTATCCTGCATTAAGCAGCTTGCTGTTAGATTCTCACTAGGAAAGACCTTCTAAGCCAGCCTGTACCAGTAATTAAGGTGCTACTCGAACATCATAGAGAGACTGCAAAGACAGACTCGGAGAGCTGAGTTCTCCTTGAAGTTTTAGTGCAGTGTGTGCTCACAGATCATCGCTGGAGCAGCTGTGTGTAAGTAATGATCTGCTTTGCTTGTACAAATGCTTGCACATACCGATGAATCAGATGGGCACAGCCATGGTTTGCACGTGAGGGAAGATGTGGCTGCTAAGCTCGTGGTTCAGTGTCACATCTGAAAACCTCAGACAGCAAACACAGCACTCCCATCTATAATTATTCAGGGACAAAGGAAAAAGAGGAGAAGAAATTGAGTGAAATCTGAGTTTTCTATGTCTTGGGAGCCCATCTTAATGCTGTGAGGCCTGACCTGAAGAGTTGCAGAAAAGCTTTTATGAGGCTCAGCGACCGAGCATTAAATGGAAGGAGAAGTTTAGCTGTAAAGTGGCGGCCTTTAACGATAATGCAAAGGAGGAAACCTGATTGCTTCTGACCTTTGTATGTGCAGCAGTGGGCTCTGAGCTGAGCATTGCTGTTCAGGAAGGAGATCTTTAGATCACGAGAAGGTCATCTAAGTGCTAAGTGCCAATCAAAAGCAACAAACAACCTTAGGAATTGCATCGAGAAGGAATCAGAGACAAAACAGGGAACATCATTATGTCGTTATATAAATCCACAGTGCTTTTACTTCTTGGAAATTGTTTGCAGGTTGGGTCTGTCACAGTGTTAGAAGAGTTACAGGGGTGTCCAGGAGCCTGAAATTGCTTCTGTATGAGGAATAAGCAAGTTGTTGAGGGCCTTTCGTGCTGACCAAGTGATGATGAGGGTGCTGGGGAGCGTGACAGACATTAAAGGGCCCATCACTGGTATATTGTACCATGGGGACATTGATCCTGACACAATGGGGAGGTGGGAGCATCCTCTCCCTCCTATGCACAGAAGGGAACACAAGTCTGCTGCACCCAAGACCCTGAGTTACTTGCTTGCCATAAGGCCCCTATGGGGTTACTGGCATCTCTGGCTGCAATTCAGAGCATGGGATGAATTTGCCCACTGTCCTCTACCTGTGGGAGAAAAATCATACATTGAGAGCCTAAAAAACAAACAGGACAATCCAGGCTATATATACTGAACTACGGATTATGAAAGCAGCCAGCCTGGGTTAGCAGTCTCACCTGGTCTGTGGATAGCATAAGTTGATCCCAAGGATGCATGTTGTGGCTATGGCTTGCTGCTGAGTGGGACTTAGCAGAGCTGCTTTCATTTGGCTTTCAGTTGCTTGCTTGAGTTCCCTCTGCTCTCAGCACTCTTCACTTGTCCTTCATAGGAGAGCTTGTAATGGCCAGGAAGAACTTCAACCAGCGTAGCACGTTGTATCAGACACTTCTGAGCTGCTGACCATGGGATGGTGATGGCAGAGGCACAGCAGGGTGCGTGGATTCTTCTTGAAGCCAACAAAACATAAATGCTTTCTGTACTTCCTTTTGCAGTGCGTTGAAGTGTTAATATTTCCCCCTTTTTCTCTCTTTCAGCTCTTAACAGTGGGAAGATGCTGATGGACAAAAATGAGTCGTGGCTCTCTAATTTCTCTTCTACATCATCCTTTGTGAAAGGAGCTGGCAGATGGGCAGGGATCGGCCTCCAGGAGGTGGCCGTCGGGCTCATACTCACCCTCATTGACTTGGTCACACTCCTGGGAAATACAGTAGTCTTTATTTGCCCGGTGGTGGAAAAGAGGCTGCGGACTGTCACCTACATGTTTATCATGTCCTTGGCCATGGCAGACTTCCTTGTAGCTTGCCTTGTCATGCCGTTCAGGTAAGAAGTGCTCTCCCAAGATCTGAATGCTGGGTCAGTGATTACAGATGTTTTCGTGCCTCAGTTTCCGGACCCAAAACTTTTGGTGAGGTCCTTTGTAATGAATGGAGAGGTTTCTCTTGCTGGCTATGGATGGGCTCCGGGGTGATGGAGCCAGTCTGAATGTTGCTGAATGTTTTGGCAGCATTCAGAGAATGCGAGGTGGGGACAGTCCCTGGTGTGCTATCATTAACTGCAGTGAGTGCTAACATTTCAAAGGTAGAGCAAATCACAGAGGGTATTTTCCCCTCATCTCTCCCAGTCTATTGAAATCAGCGCAGTTAAATCATGTGCAGTCGGTTTTATGCTGCTTTAACCTGCTCTTTTATCTTCTGGTAGTGGGAGGGAGAAGTAAAAATAATCCTTACATCCTTACTTGTGTAAGAAAACGAATGGTTTCAGATGAATGGATGTGATAGGCTATTGCAATGGTGTTATTCTTCATATTCATGGCAAAACACTGAATTTTCCTCGTTCCTTCTGGCTCAGACAACGCAACAGTGGGGGTTTGTTGGGAAGGTTGGTGACCTTTCAAGACAGATCATTTGCTTACGTAAACAGACAGACAAACTGCAGTGTTCAGTGGGAAATCAAATGTGATTCACTGCATCTGGGGAATTGTTTTACACATTACCATTGCAAATTGATAGCTGTCACTGTTGGCATGGGGACAAAGGCCATCTCCTTTTCTCTCTGTACAAAAGTAAGGATTTTGCTTTAGTAGAAGTAGGGTAATTTATGCTCTCCCTATATTTAATGAAAGAAGTGGTGGAGTCCCATTCCTGGAGGTATTTAAGACTTGTGGATGTGGCATGAGGGACGTGGTTTGGTGCTGGGACTTGGTAATCTCGAAGATCTTTTCCAACATGGATGATCCTATGGTTCTATGAAACCAGAGCAGCTTGCTTGTGGGCTCTGCTGTCTCATGCTGCAAAGTGGCCATAAGTCTGTGTACGGCAGGTGGCTGCACTGCATTCAGTGCTCTTGGAGCTGTATAAAGCAGCTGAAGTCTATTACCCCAGGGACTTGGTTACAGCTTAGCTGTAGGATGACCTAACCTGCTCCTACCCAATTGAAGTCACCGAGAGTAAGGCAGAGACCTCACCAGGAGATTCGTACTGCTGATGGTTCTCAGCTGCACATCCACGTTGCTCTTCCGAATTGCAGTTTGCTCCTCAGCAGGCATGGCAGCCCATGTCAGAGGGAAGGAAAAGAGCTGGAGCCCTTCAACAGCAGTGTACTCTGCTAATGCACTTTGAGCAGTTATCATGCTCTAAAACAACCTTTCCCAGTAGTTTTAATGAACTGCTGCTAATTAAATGCAGAGCAGGCGTTGATTCCTAGCTCCTGACATCACGTTGGCTGTTTCTGCCAACCTAAGAGCCCACCTAAGGGCACTGCAGTGCTGTGGCTCTGCTTCCACTGTACTTGACCGTGAAGCTGTGAAGTTAGAGGATAATTAAAGCTTTGCAGGAACAGGTTGTTACTCAGCCCTCCACATCAAATCCACACACGACGGTTATTTCAGCAGCACTCCAGGAGCTACAGAAAGGGGAAGAAAACTGCATCAAGCTGAATGCTATAGGAACATGCGTCAGCTTTCCTACAGCTGCCATATGTTCCTTCCATCGTTGCTCATTTCTTACTGGCCCCTCTGACTTTGTTGGGAATAATTTTGGCATAATGCCTGCTTTTTGCTGGTGTGTTTCCTTGGTTGAGGTGTTTCTGAGCTACGTAATGTACAAACTGCATAGGCTTCCTCCTAGCCTCTTATTTTAACCCAAGAGTTGAAAAGTGGGCACCTTCCACACCTTAGGAACCGGGGAGGATTGATAAAGCTCAGTGATCCAAAGGGCACTGGAAAAAGCTGTGATAAACAAAGCTATGCAGATATAAATGTGAGGAGCTCTGGGGACAGAGCACTTCTTATAACACAAGCAGAAAGCATGGGTTTGATCTTCTTCAGCCATGTTCTACGCATGGGTTAATGCCTTGGATTGCACTTGGAGGGCAAATCTCTGGTGTCTAACTGATCTTCACTTTGCTGTGCACTCCTCTTGAGCACCTCCATGTGAAACATTGATTGAATTGTACTGGATGTTCTCACCTCAAGTAACTCAGACCCTCTCTCCCTTCTCTCCATCTCTGTCCTTTGGCAGATGCGTTGTGATGACCTGCACAGTCTGGCTATACTCCTTCCTTATTATTTCAGTGCAATCCTGAAATACGTTAAATCAGCCTTTCTAGCTTTGGTTTCTACCCGCTTCTCTTGCAGCATTATTTACGAGGTGACGGGGATGTGGTTGTTTGGGAAGCTGTTCTGCAAGGTCTGGATCTCCTTTGATGTCATGTTCTGCACCGCTTCCATTGTCACTCTGTGCTTTATCAGCTTGGACAGATACTGCTCTGTGGTGACCCCATCCCACTATTCCAGAAGGATGTCCCGTGGCAGGTGAGTGCAGTTGCTCCTCATTCCAGGTCCCTCCAAATTTTCACTTGGCCACAGCCTGTAGCAAGTAGGGACCAAATAAGCTATTGGCATTTTCTGCCCCAGATCAGAACTATGTGACAAAAGAAACTTTGCTTCGTGTATTGCAGAATGTTGCTCCTGTCAAGGTTTCATGTGAAACACTGAAGTGGGGACTGCAGGGTGTGGATAAGGTTGTCTGAGGGTAATGGCTGGATGCTAATACTGAAACCAATCAGAAAAATCTGCCTGCTGTCACTTTAAATATTAATAAAAATCCTTTGTGAGTCCTTTCTTCCTGTTTTTTACTATTTTTTTTTTCCCACATGGCTCAGAGCACCTCTTACACTGACCCCAATTCTGTAAGCCACAGATCTAGTGCTCAGTCATTAGAGTTGTTCATGTATGGACTTCCTGTACTCCAGCCTTTTCTATGCTTGGTGGCTTCTCAAAGCCCTCTGGGACTATTGAACAGTGATATCCCACAAAGGTTACCACGGGAATTGAATACTGGATGTTCTCAACTCGAAGTAACTCAGACCCTCTCTCCCCTCTCCATCTCTTTCCTTTGGCAGATGCATTGTGATGACCTGCACAGTCTGGGTATACTCCTCCCTTATTTCCTTCCTTCCCATCATGCAGGGCTGGAATGAGATGCCCGGGGTGGACTTTGATGCAGGCAGAGAATGCATCTTTGTCACCAACTGGATTTTTGCCATCGTAGCATCTGCTCTTGCGTTTTTCGTCCCCTTCATGGTCATGTGCAGTATGTACTTCTTCATCTATCGAGCTTCCCGGCTCAAGGCCACTCGTGTCATGTCTCAGACCCTGGAGATCCACTACCACCCTAACAGCAAGCGGCAGAACCACCTGCAGCTGGAGAACAAAGCCACACGGACCATTAGCATCATCATTTCTGTCTTTGTACTGTGTTGGCTGCCGTACTTTGTCCTGAACGTGTGGCTTGCTGCCAGGGGCAGCAACTCTGCAAGCACAGTCCTGGTTGAAACCTTCAAGGTCATCACCTGGTTAGGGTATTGCAACTCCACTATCAACCCAATGCTCTATGCTTTCCTCAACAGGGATTTCCAGCGAGCTCTGAGGAAGTTGCTCATCTGCAGGCACAGGTCTCAGGTGGACATTGGAGAAGACATGGTTTCCATAGCCACCTTTACCAAGACTGCTCCAGACTTGGATTATAGCATTACAGTGCCAGTACCCAATGATGCCCAGAAGGGCAAGCCCAAGCCATAGCGTTCAGAACCAGTTGCTGGAGGAGGTGGTACAGAACATGCAAGACTGTGTCCTAATGGAAAAATAAATGTCTTGAAAATAGGGGAAGAAGGGACTGGAATATGACAGCTGCAGGCATATGGTTAAAATGCAATTATTCTACAGTTCTAAGAACAAGGACCACTTTGTTACAGCAAATGGAGCAAATTCCTTCCTGGGTAATTATTTTTTAAAATGAGTATTTCCTAAGACAAATTCAATCTTCATGCTAGAGAAATATTTCAGCATGATAACATCAACTTGACTCACTCTGTATACATCGTGGTCATTTCCTACAGCTTAAGTTGGAACGGTCTTTCTGATCTAGCAATTGTAGCTCTTATCTTGCACTTTGCATTATAAATTTAACCAGTTTTTGTAGTGCAACGGGAGGTGATGGGAAGGATACGGCCAAAGAGCAGAGGTTGCTGTTCACTAAAGGCAGCATAGGGCTCAGCTGCATGCTCTCTGCAGTCTGAGCTGCAGGTTACAGGTGCCCAACACCAGCAAAGCTACTTCCCTGTAATGCACTGTGATGTCTGTGCAGCTATGCTACGAGCTGAGCTATACAGTACTGATGGACCACACACTTGTAAAAAAGTTGAGATACCTCATGCCTTGCTTCCTGCTGTCTGTATCTCCTTTCCGTGCAGCACTGGGCAAGTACAGGACAGGAAAGTAAACACCAGTTACAGATACGGACTGCCAGTTGTAGCTGCATTAGACTGCCACCTGCAGTACACAGATGCAGGTTTTGAACAGAAGCGACTACTACTGTTTTAAATACAAAAGTTTATTAAATCATTTAGACTTTAAATAAGTCACAATAATCAATGCACTCAACAATTATAGCGAGCGCATTCTGTACACCACCAACCCAAATGGATTGATTCCGTATTTTATAAATAAAAATTAACATATTTACAATGAGAAATAAAAGCACGGCATTAGGCAGTTAAATTAGCAGATTACACAATTGCCTACCAGTTGATTTTTCTTTTTAAAGTACAAATCTACAAGATTACATACGACACGTATGACTTCATTAGGTTTAAATTGTCAGAATCACAACATCTTTGTACATAATTTTTACTATGGCTCTTCCAACCATTGCCTATCAGCCCTCTTTTAATGGCAAAAAGCTCCTCTCCCTTCCCTACAGGTTTATCTGTATAAAATGCATTCCCTAAGATCTACTACAGCGTAGAAATACGAAAAAAAATTCCTCTAAAGACTGACTATGGAGAGTGACAGTATGTACAGTTGTGGTGATTTTTTTGCTTTAAAAATAGTGCAGGTTCCCAGTTTACCTACCAGGGACAAAAAATGGAGTCATTGTTTTGTGGTTTTTCTTTTGTTTTCTTTCTTTTTTTTTTTTTTTCCAAAATCATCTTCATTTCACCGAAGAGCAAGTGATTCAGATATACACTCACTAGGCTTAGAGACTGTAATTTGCTCTATAAAAATACAGTATTTTAATTCTATTTACATGTTACAGATCTCTCACTTACCCAGCAAGCAGAATATACAAGCTTCAGGAAAAAAAAAAAAAAAAGTATAAAAAAAATCTTCCAGAAATCCCAACCCCCCCCCCCAAAAAGAGATAATGGAGCACACCATTGGTAAGCACAGTAGCTGAACCCACCTGCCAAGGAGAGTTAAGGTAAGAAAAATGGAATGTAGAAAGTGTGGTTACTGACTTTCATTGGCTGTCAAAATAAACAAAAATCTGTCCAACGTCTTAAACATCAGCTATGGCAAAAGAAAGTTTAAGTAAACATTTCCAAGATAGACATTCTGCATCATAGGATCCTTCTGATGAACAATCCCTTTAAAGCCTGCTGAGTGGAAGAAGTGATCCTGAGGATAATTATTTGCTTGGTTGTCTCGAATGCTTATTTCCTGATAAACTCATTGTCCGTGACCTCTGCCTAAGCACTGGTTTTGCTGGGAGTTCCAAGTCTTCAAATACAGGATTTTCTATGATTGCGGCCGCCTCTGGTCTTTCAGTGGGACTTGGAGAGAGCATGTCCTTCACCATGATGTACTGAAAGAAAACATGAGACGTGCTACACAAACCAATTCATAAATTCATTCTCATTATTTAATGCTCTGACTTTGTGTCTGTATCAACAATTGCCTTCTTAGTAATTTGGGAATTAGTACTTTGGCACAGAAGTCAGGAGTGATTTAAACGTTGGAAAATACATCACTACAATTTATTCCTTAAATTGTTTTTACTATCAAGGACAACAATCAATTTGGCAAACCAAAACTGACCCAAGATTCAATGGAGTTATAAAACATTTATAATATTTGAAATCATAAGAATTTTAAAATATATTAAGTGTATTTATGAGTAATTTTTAGCTTCACATTTAACCACCATGTTTAAAGCAGTGCAGTAATTTTTGATGGTGATGGCTTTCCTTTGAGAATAGTCTGAAGGTTTGTCTCAGTTACTTAATAGAACAACTTTATTAGTGAAAACAATGTCCTGTTCCAACATAGCAGAGCACATCCCATTGGCCCTGTCACTTGGCAGCTGTGAAACCAGAAAGGCTGCCCTCATTTAGCTACTGGTCTGAAGCTACCATGAAAACCCAAAAGCATCTCAGCTTTTTACTGGAGGGCTTTTGTTCATCACCTCCTCCTTATCTGAAAGTGCATAGCTCTAAGGATGACTAATTCAGTATATGGTTTCTGAATTGAGAGATGCAGTTCCTGGAGCTAGATCCCATGCAGCCACAGTGCTACATCATGCTACCACATTGTCTCCACTTCTACCTGTCTACAACTTTGCATGTTCTCTTTGTTAATATGGATTTGTTGCAAGAACTCATGGCAAGATGTATGCAGCATGAATGACACCAACTGGCAAAGGGAAGCTGAGTAACATTGTATAGTTACTGGAGATAAACCCTGTGACAGAAATATCAGTGTCCACATTATTTCTAACTTTGAAACACAGTAAAGTACATCATGGACAGAGAAATGTGTCTTAATAGCAAAGTTGGTGGGTTTGGCACTTTGTTAGTTTTTGTTTCATTGTTTTTTTTTTTTTTTTTTTTTTTTTTAGTTGCAAAGCAATTGGAAAGCAAGGAAAAAAGCTACAGTTATTGGCATGAGATATACTTACCTCTTGTGCATATTTCTGAGTGAACAATGTTGGAAAGTTCAGATTTCTAACATCGCTCAGGGTCTGCAGAAATGTTAAGAAAAAGATTAAGCTTTTCCAAACCACCATTCAACACTATTATTCTTATTTTTCAAGTTATGCAAACAAATCAGCCTAATGAAGAAAAGCTTTATTTTTAAGTTTTGTTTTAGAGGTTAAGATCACAACATACTCTAATGAGTAAGTTGCTTCTTCCTTGGGCATGCAGCTCAGTCTCTGTTCCTTCCATAAAGAGCACATTGGCTCCACCTAGTGACAGGACATTCCCCTCACACAAGACCACAGTACTGCAAGACTTTGAGCACAGAATACATGAATTCCGAAGTTAAAACAAATGCATTATTACTCCACTGAAAGTACAAACTAACCAGTTAATAGTGATGGGGGCAACAGTCAAGGCCTAGTTCATGAGAACTGAAGTTTATTACAAGCTTCAAAGTGCTTTTCTCTACCAAGTCAGTCTGCATTTAGTGATCCGTTTGCAAACATCTAATTTGGAAATAAAGTGTACTGTCACAGAGTAACTGCTAACAGCGTGAGACAGAGGCAGGTCTTGTATTCCTCCTGTGGGGATTATTCAGTCCTTGGTTATATTCTCCTAGAATTTAGTGGGCTCATAGGTCAGGCAGAATATTCTTTGCTTCAGCACGTAGCAGTAAAGACTGGCCAAGCAAAACATCAATGTAACAAGCTGGAAGCAAACATTACAGAAGCTGAGCTCCAGAACAGACAATAAATGGCTGGAAGTTCTTTTTGGTTTTATCAAAAGGAGTTAAAAAAAAAAAAATCAGGGAAAGTTAGGGCAACCTTCTTACCCTCTTTCTAAGAATCAAAATTCCTGGGGTACTGAGTTAGATGCAATTTAGGATTCACTCTGATTACCTGCTTTGCCTCTGTACTCAGAATAGAAACAGGAAGGGCAAAGCTTGTAATCAGTCCTGCAGGAGATCTAAAAACCAAGGAGAATTATTAGGTATATTTGTCAGTAAGACTAATTTCATTTAGGGAATCTCAAATTGGTTTTAGTGCAAGCGGTTCAAATTAAGCACTATAATTCCTCTTCTAGACTATACTCTTCTTCATTGAAAACAAACAAGCAAACAACAGAAATCAGAAAATGTTAAGGCAGATAAAGCAACACCAGAATAAGCAAAGTATCTGGCCAGGCTGCATTCAGGGCATGGTTTTAACTTCTCTGCTAAGCAATCCATCTTCACATGAGCATTTTGAAGCACTAAACATTCTGATTTGATAAACGCAGGTTGTAACAACTCTCATTCCTGCATAGGTCACTGGTCACCATGCACAAGAGGAAAAACCTTTCTGGCTGTAGCCCTTGTTCTCTATGAACTTTTTCCTGATTTCACGCATCTGAACAGCAAGGAAGATACATCAAACCTTCAAATTCAAACTGGGTTCAATGAAAGTCACCTATTACAGGGAGCATGGTGCTTTACGCTGAGATGGACTTACTGCTACGATTTTTTTATTATAAAATGAACAACAATTTTTAACTTTTTTGATTTAAAAAAAATATACTGGAAATGCAAAAAGAAGAAATAGTGAAAATGCACAGCATGGCTCCAATTCCTGAATGAAGAATGAGTTGGTAGGCTTGTAGTTGCAACACTTATTTTTTGCCTAAGATCTTGGATATCTCAGTTCAGTAGTTTCTCTTTCTTGGCACCACAACAGAGAAGCTTTGTAAAGAAACTGCAGCCTCGATTCAGCTGCACACATAAGGAAGGCTGCAATTCATTTCCAGTGATTCAGGGAGTCTGGACAAGGCTGATAAAGATTCTGTGTTCCTAATTCCAACACTTTTAAAACTGAGAAGAACCTCTTGCAAGTGTCTTATGAAGCAAACAATTCTTTTAAAGAAGTGATCAAACAGAGGCTAACCCTTGGTGCTGCATCATACCTACCTTGACTCTCTCCATCTGTGTGCTGAAAGGGTAAAGCAGCTCGAAGAGAATCAGTCCCAAAGAAAATATATCCACTTTGTGAGAATAGGTGTTCCCACAGATCTGAAAATTCAGAATTCAGGTCAGGTCAGCCAGTCTAGTCACTGGAATTACATACAGTATAATCAAACAACTTCCCAAACATGGAAGTGATTAGCTCTGTGCAGAGCAGAAAAGCACAGAACAAGCTCCTATCATCAGCTCTCCTTTGCAGACCTAACCACAACGTTTCAATTTAAACCTCCTGTACAATACTGCATTCTTTTCTGACTTGAATATTACACAGCCTAATACACTAAGAGCAAGATAAATCAATGCACCAAAGTACACATCATTAACCCTTTTTTTGTGTTTGTTTTTGCTATTTTATGTTAAAAATATTTATTTTGGAATTCAGTTTAGCTCAAAATTCTACTTTGATGAGAAATAATGTAAGTCTGATTGCAACAGTTTACTAGAAAGCCTACTTGATCCTTGAACTCCCAGGAATTCAAGTGTCTTCCGGGTGGTGCTGGAAATAGCTTTAGAGAACACAAACCTGTTCTGGACTCATGTAGAGTTTGGTCCCTACTTGTCCTGTGTGTCTGGCGTAAGCTGGCATTGGGGTAAGTACCAATTCCTCCTCCTCATCTTGGTCCATAGCAGTTACCAGTCCAAAATCCCCAACCTTTACTACATCATCCATTGTGAAAAATATATTGGAAGGCTGAGAAAACAAACAGTTGGAAAGAAAAAAAAAAAACATGTTATAAACAAGTCTTTGTTTTGGTAGATACAATACATTGTGGGGAATGGCATAGATAAATTATCTTAACTCTCCAAACATATGGCAGATTCACATCACATATTACACGTCTGACTCAAGTTTTTTTGTTGTTTTTTTAATTCCAATCTCTGAGTATTACACTCATTCGCAGTATTATTAACCAGTATGTGGCACAACACCTTATCTTATCAATAGAAGTAGACCTTGTTCCTAGATTTCCAGTCTGCGGTTGGCATTGCATAGTTTAACTGTGGGAATAACCGTTTCTGTAACAGTGCTTAAGAACTTCACAGTTCCCAAGAATTCCTATTTCAAAGTCCATCCAACTTCCTCAGTTAAAAGCAACTCCACAGTTGTTTGTTATTGCTGAGCTGTTGGGGTACCTAACCTGTCAGTTCCACAGTACCCAAATCCTGCCTGTAAGACCTGGCTCAGGTGGCAGTTTTATCTCCCACTGTACTTTTCAGGACTGAATGTCCTTTGGAGTCACAGCTCATTTAGTGCACAAAAGCTAGTATACTACCTTGTTAAACCTGTTTAGGGAAAGCCTTCTCAAGTTGTTCAATAAAATACAACCTCACATTCAAATAGTTGCTAACATTGAACTTAAGATGTTTCAACAAAACTCCATGTAACTCTTGAGTGAGCTTCAAGACTACCTACATAAGCTTTACTGAACAGCAACCTAAGAGTCTGCAGAGGGTTACAACAGACAGTACTGTTAAGAAATGTTATTAATTAACACATCTAGCAACATATTAACATAATGATTAAATTACTTTTCAGGCCATTTTCTTGAGCACTAAAGATTTTTCAGATAATGGCTCAAAGTAATAGCTTAATGCTGGTGTGAGAAGAAAATGCTTGGACAGGTTTATGAGTTTTTTCTAACTTTGTTTATCTTTCTGTATTACTGAATTTGAATCCTGTTTTACTGCCATGTCCAAGATAGTATTTTCATGTTCTGCTTCTACTGCTACCAGGTGAGTACCATCTGAGGAGCTACAAGAATCGTTGTAAGCATTTCAGTGCTTACTACACTGAGGTAGGCAACAATGCCTCCTCAAGTAACAGGTACTGCATCTCCATTTGACAAAAGCAAAGGAGTCAATTTCTCACAGCTTAGAAAAATGAGACTGACTTCATCTGGGCTCTTTAACTAAATTCTGGTACTATGTAACGAATACTGACACTTCCAGAGCTACAACTTCCAGCAAGATTAGGCACCAACTAGCATAGGTTCAGGAGCAAAATGAAAGGTACAGAAGTCACACTTGACTTCAGTTATCTTCAACATCAGAGGTAAAAACAACCACAGCCTTTCCCATACTGTACAGCACTCACTTTCAGTCTTAACAGCCTGGCTGTTACTAGACATTAAAAAGTCATAGATCCCTCAGAAAGCTGCTTTTGGAGAGTGAGCACTGACTCAAAATTCAGCTCCAGAACAGTTTACATTTCAATCCTAGAGCAGTAATATATAACTTACATTCTCCCAAACCAGGAGTAACACTGCTGCTGTCCAGCAGTATTTCTATGGAAAGCAGAAGATATATACCAGAATTATCTGTTTCACTTGAAATGATAGAACAGGTTTCAAAATAGCTTTCTTTGTCATACAGTTCAGTAATGAACAAACCTTTATAAAGTTCCTGAACTAAAAATGCCATAAAATAAAAGCAGCTGATCTGTACGAGGTACAAAAAGTCTTGCTGTAAAAAACAAAAACAAAAAAACCTGTAGCAATGAATAATTAATTTTTACTTCCTGAAGCACAACATCTCCAAATTGTTACACAGACATGAATTCAACTTTTTTGACATCCATCCTGAGGTCAATGATAGGTAGTCAACTATCTCAGTGACTCTCCTACGATGAGAAACTGAGAGAGCTGGGCCTGCTCAGCCTACAGTAGAGGAGGCTCAGAAGGATCTCATCAGTGTCCACAAATCCCTGCAGGAAAGTGCAAGAGGACAGAGACAGGCTCTGTTCAGTGGTGCCCAGGCATAACCTGGAGCCCAGGAGCTCTCCCAGCCCATCAGGCAGCACTGCTGTGCTGGGTGGTGCTGGAGCACTGACACAGGAACCAGAGAGTGTGTGTTTACTCCAAATCTGGGTTTTTCTCCAAAATCTGTCTGGATGTGGGCCTGGGTACCCTGCTCTGAGTGTTCCTGCTGGGGCAGGGCTGGGCCAGAAGGACTCAAGAGGTCCCTGCCAGCCTCACCCATGCTGTGGTTTCTCTCCAATACTGTACTACTGTCACATAAAAACAAACAAACAAAAACAACAACAACAAAAAAACCTACCACCACCACACCACCCCACCTGTGACACCACACGATCTGTCAGTTTAAAGCAGAACTTGACACAGCTGAACACTCTGGCACTGCTGTGTTAGGAGCAGTCAAATGTGTAACTGCTAACACTCAAGCTAGTAATGCCATTTGAGTCAGTCCATGCCTTTCAGGAGTCTTACAATACTAGAGCACAGACAGTTCAAGTTACAGCAGCTCCAAAGAAAATCTGGTAGTTAATGAGAAAAATGTTTGTCTAAAGGAGACTGCCAGTAAGTTAAATAAAGTAATTAAAAACAGAATTTGGAAACTTCAGACATTTGGTCACGACCATGCCAACAGATAAAAACGTTTCCTATAATACCCTAGGAATACAAACCTTAAGATCCCTGTGCATTAATCCTTTACTGTGCAGAAAGTCAACTGCTTCGGCTATCTGCAGAAATATCTGCAGACACTCTGTCCTTTCCCTCTCCTCTATTATGCATCTTCTGCTCATCCAGTCTTTAAGGTTCTCTTTCCTGCAGAGCTGCATTTGGATGTAAAGATACACCTTTGGAGAGGTGGGCTTGACTTTTTCTGTAGTATTTTTAGAAAGGTCCAGGCTTAAACTTGTTGGCCTTGGTGGAGAAACAGATAGGGGACTTCCTGAAGATTTCTTGTTACCAGGTTCCTTTGTACTTGTTGGCTTGTCCTCAGAAAGACTTTCATCACATGAAGCATCAATTTTATCTTCCTTACTAGAAGCATTACCACAGCCAGAATCCTCAAACACAATAGAGGAGGAGGTCCCTTCCCTCACAGGAACAGCAGGAAGACAGACTTCCAGGGAGTGATCCAATTCAGAGTGACCCAAGTCATTACTGTTGATAGTACTGTCTTCTACATCACAGCCTGTAAGAACACTGTCCTGAAGGTTTAATAGTGGATCTTCCGACTGGTGCAAGACCCTGTTGTCTGAAGCATAAAATTCCAGAGGAGAGAACTCACTTTCAGATGAATCAGACTGACTACGTGGTATTCCCACAGAGAAAGACCTTCCCTTCTCCAATGAAGTAGCAATAACTTCATTGTGGTCCTTTGTAGAAAATGGCTCCGTTCTGATCTTAAATGATGGGACATCCATTGGACTGGGAGAACTGAGTGGCCAATCGGTGCTAAGAAAACAAAATGAAGAGGTCAGTACTACAGAACTTCATCCCACTAGAATGCATTTTCAGAAGACTTTTTCTGAAAATAAAGTACCGCACCAAAACAGGAAATAACTACCCATGTGTGGGAACAACTAATAAGCAGGATTTGTCACCTATTTTTCTCAGCAAGTACAATATCTTCTAATTGAGACAAGAATGTTATGGAAAGCATCTCCCGAATGAGAAAAGAAAAATAGCAAGCTCTACTGCCAAGTTCCCAATGTGCAATCAGGCTCAACTTCAGCTCAAACAAACCTCATTCCTTTAGAACAAGCACTGCCGTGATTATTTAAAGTGCTGTACAAGAATTACATCTGCAAAATGTTAATTTAGTACCTAAAATATAAAATCCGCTGTATTGTAAGAATTGTTAGGCATGTTAAGATGTTATTATGAGACTACTAAATAGTAGATCAAAAGAATATTAGGCCTCCTTCTTTCTTGCCACTTTTAAATGTTGCTAACATACACCCACCTTTTCTGCACTCCTAACACCTACCTCCATTATCTAATTTTTCATTTTTAATCTAATTCTACTGAGCTTTATATCTCATCAGATTGATAATCCCTAACAGACTTATGCTAAAATAAATTAGCTGAAGTACTGAATCAGAGCTATCAAAACCAAGATAGAAATCAAAAAAAAGGACAGTTGTGGAAAGGAACAGAGAGTACAGAGCTGTCAAAGTTTAAAACCAAATCACAGTAGTAAACAATGCTCTGATCTTCCTCAAGATTCCCAGTTAGGGAAGTGATATTAAGAATTACATGATGTTTCTGAAGCTTAAAGAAGGGCCTTAATACAACAGAGGACTCAGAAATGAAGAAATGCCATGCATGCATGAATGTGACATATTTGTATCTTGTTGAACAGACAATTTGACAGTCAATAATTATTTCTTTCCTACTCTTTCCTGGGTCATCTTCCAGTTCTCCCCTGTTCTGCTGGCATACAACCTCAAATTCAACTGATTAAAACCCACAAGTTACCTTTCATCTTTTAACCACTGTTCATCCATCTTTTCCTGCCATCCCTCAGGTGGAGCTTCCAGCCACGCGTTGAAGTACCGAACAATACCTGGATGCTCCAGTTTAGCTAACGCCTTGACTTCCCGCATCACTTTCTCACGTGCCAGTTCCCTAGGATTTGGGGTGAGAAGAAAAACACAGACATGGTTACACAGAGCAACAGCATAGCACAGAAAATTCTGCAAAAGAATTTAACCAAATTAAGCTGCTATAAGCCAGACTCGTAGTATTGCTCTTCACCCAAAAGACAGATCTTTTTCAAATTCCCCAGAGTAATTCCTTTATGTTAGAAGCTTGGAGGAGCAGTGTGCTCCTAAAAGCTAAGCGTTCATTCACCTCTTTTCAAATAATTACAGGCAGCAAAACTGAAAAGAAAGCTTCATCTTGTTCTCAACTGTTTACGAGCACAGAAAACAGAAGTCCACTAGGCAGCAATATTCTACAGGGATGTAGAAGACACTGGCACAACAGACAGACAGTAATACCTTAGCGTTTCTTTTTTAATTGGCAGAACATAAAGGCTATCTTCATTCTATTGGACCTCTTATTAAGACCATAACATTCGATCAAATGAAATCCAATGGATTTGGATACGCTTGGAAAAGGCTACCTTAAATTTCTGAACAAAATCTTTTATCTTAAATAATCACGCTTATTTAACACATTCAAAAAATAGTAATTCTAGATTTCACAGCTTTACCCCCTCCCACTACTGGCCTGCCTGTTGCTGTTCTAACTTGAGATTTCCAGAAGCAGTGTCTCCCATCTCCCACTAAAAGGAAGTTCTGTGTAGGATAATGCAGCATCAAGGCTTGACCACCTATGACTGAAAGAAAAGGTAGGGGTTGTGGGACCGGAGAATGAAACACATGGATAAATGGAGTCAAAAAAGCAGGAGAGGAAAGGGGATGAAAAAGAAAGGGTGGAATAGGAAAGGTAAGGAAAGAAAGGAGAGAAGCAAATTAACAGTGCTAGAAATAACTAGTGCTGTTACTAAAGGCTCAATTCATCAAGGAAATCAAAGGAGTTCCCATGTAGCTGCAGCATCCTCACAAGGGTCCTGCTATGTTAGTAGCTTAGCCAAGCAGGTCACCCTTCTGCTGTGAACACATATGCCAAATTCTTGATGCCAAAATTAAGTCAGCCCTCCCATTAAAAAGTATGTCATTCATCCTAATGCAGAATCTGGGAAATCAGTTCAGGAACAGATGGTTCTGTGTAAGATCCTGCTAGACATTAATTTTTCTAGATCTCAGCAAGCTCAGTCAGTACCTGTTAGGCAAACGGATCCTTTTGATAGCATAGTTGCAGTCATCCACTTTATTTTTGGCTTCAAAAACGACTCCAAAACCTCCACGGCCCAGACACTGAATTGGTTCAAAATCTGTCAGATATCTGGGAGGAGAGGGGTGTGAATAAGGAACAGAAGAATGGACATAAATGAAGACTGTGTTGTTGGGTTTTTTTTTGTTTGTTTGTTTGTTTTGTTTTTGTGAGGGGAAGGGGTTTAAGCATTAAATAATTCTGTACAGGCAAAATGTGCTGAATGACTTCAAGCATTTCTACTCTTCCTCCTCTGCTCGCCCACCCTCTGAGGTAATCAGATGGTTACCTACTTAGGAAACCGACAGGTGCTGATTATGCATTTATTCATCGTCTATCACATCCTCAGCAAGACTCCTTACAGAAGCACCTGACAAACTGAAGAAGCCTTCCAGAGTTTTATAATGATATGAAAACCTTGCCAGGTTTTATGATTACAGGATCGCGGACCATAGATATTTCAGCTAAACTCCCATGCCCAAATTAGGTGATGATAAATGAGTATTTTCCAAATCATGATGTGCTTTTAACCCCACCACAAATAAGTATTTTTGCTACTAGCCCTGAGCACATCTTCTGAAACATCACTTCTTAAATCTCACTACCTTTCTTCTTCTTCTTCATGTTAAATAATCCAGTTCCTATTTTTGGCAAATTAGAAATGGTCACATTTTATACAGAGTACTACTGACATGTCCCCATACACCCATCTTAAACAACTCTTTCCTAATAGCAACAAAAGTTTCTTCCTATATACTCTGCTTGTTCTGCAGCATATATAAAACATGTTTCCGTCTGCAATTCCCACGTTCTAATCCACAAGCACAGGAACAGACAGAACGAGAACATGAAGAATCAATCCTTCATTTCATCTCTCAGCAGGGAATAGCTGAGCAACATTCCCAAGCAGAAGTCCCATGCAGGCTCCAAGGGACTGCTTAGACTAATCATAACAGCAATCTCCCACTGATAATGGGGCAAAAGGGGTCTTTTTCATTGTTCTGTGGGGTAGGAGGACTATGGGTAGAAGTAATAACCACTAACTCTTTTCTCCAGACAGCATTAGTTTTCACACTGACTAAAAACTTGGCATGAGCTGTATTGAACTGAATTCACCTTGATACGTATCCAGAGTTCTTCACATCACTCCAGCTGGTGTCCTTAGCATCTCCACAAGCAGACTCATATTTGCTATCAGTCTGACACTGTGTTTCAGATTCCTTCCGCAGCTAATATGGTGACCAAAACAAGAACAAAAACCAAAATTCAAGTCCTAAGTACCTGAGATCAGTTTGTACCTGTAGATAAGGCGTTCCATTATTTCACTGTAAGCCTCTCCAAAGTAATCAGATATGGTTGAAGCAGTGTAATCTACTTGCTGAGGCAGATAAGCAAATTGTACATGGCAGCTGACAGCCTTCACAGATAGATTAAATAATAAATTTAGGCTACGTTATCTCATAAATTATTAACACCACACAGAGTAGAATCAAAATCAAGAGAAAAAGGCTAGAATAACACTTTCTGTATTTAGGATTCAAGAAAAAAAAATACTTACTCTGCTGTAAGGATGGGGATGGAAAAGTTTGCGTACAATAAAGGTTGTGGCCACAATGCAAAATATAATGGTGCCAACGATTTCTTTCCACCAGTGAAGCAGAAGAACAGGATCTTTTTTGCGAATGTTTTTGTAATTCATATCATCAAAAAATCTAACAGTGATCTGGGTGCTACGTTTACTTCTGTCTCTTTTGTAGTAGGGTAAGTAATAACCATTATCTGCATATAAAAGACACAAAGAGGGCATAGATTTGTTTGTATGCAACTACAAAGCAACCGTTTCTCATAAATAAGTCTTCCCAATAAACACTGTGTGTGTGAGCATGCTTTGGTTTTGTTGTGAAACACTTCAAAATTCAGAAGGTCCACCTACCGTATGGATACTGTAGAACTGAAAGTGCTCCATTGCTGTATTCTTCATGAGAATACTTGTCATTGCTGAGACACTTATCAAATTCATCCGACCCCACCAACACTGGAGTCCTGGAAGGAGAATCTAAGCAAAGAAGAGACAACTTTCTGAGATGAATTATTATTAACAAAATTCTGCCCTTGGATGACTTTCACAAGAACTCCAATTGCATTATCTTAGAAAACATCAGGTTGCCAGATCAGGCCATAAGGACAAAAATTAATGCAAGGAAACACAAAGAAGGGAAAAATCAAGACAGGTAATCACCACTAAATACTACTTTCCAGCCTAAATACTACTTTGGACAAGTCAACTAACTCATATTCACATCAAGCAAAAACATTCTTCTTTTAGTAAAACAATTGTTTTAGAAGACCAACATTCCATCACTTTAGAAGACCCCATCAAATCCATAGAGTCACTTACAATTCAAATACCTCATTAAAAAAAAATAATTAATAGAGCACAGATGTTCCCAACTGTAAACTCATTCAGGAACTATTTGACTAGCTCGAAAAAAATCAGAAAGATGCTTTTAGGTCTAAGACAATAAATGAGACTCTGAGTTGTTACTTACGGATTAAGGGTTTCCATTTAATTTTCGGGAGGGGAATAATTGCATTATCATTCCTGGATTCCAGAGCCTTTGGGCTGGTTGGGAATTTTTCAGAAATTCTAACTGATGATTGAAGATACAGCTGGCCCCTGTACATACCTGAGAAACAAAACAGAGAGCGTATTATTAAGACTTGGTATCCTTCATTCTCAGACTCAAATCATCCATTTAAGATGTATGGTTTAGAATATATTTCAAAGTATTTATTTATATTCTGAGAATCTGAGATATTGACTGATTGAATTCAAGTAGACCATACTCCCTTTGCTCTAGGAAAGCATGAGATCAGAACATCTTCAAAAAACTGCCACCAGTTCTAAAGAGGTACTAAGTATCTTGGGCTTAGCCTAAGAAAGACTTCCTTCAAACTTCCTACCATTGTTAAATGCTTGTGAATGCTACTCTTCAACAGCTGTTAACAGGAAGGCTGAAAATATCTGTGTAACCGCTAATAAGAAAGGCTTCAAGAAAAAGGCCGAGACAAAAAAAAATAAGTCCTTGAAAAACAAAGCACATCTACCACGCTGAGACAGATAGACAGCTGAGAAGAAGGGCCTGGAGCCACTATTTCAAACTGTCACAAATCACATCAAATTAATTCTAATAGCTGGATAAAAACTCAATCACATATGAGCTTAACTGAAATATCTTCACAGTACGTTACTGCAGTCAGTGCAGAGGAAAAAAATAATGTGAAAAGTTAGAGGGCTAGAGGGAGATATTTCTTCCAGCTTTCTGAGCAATAAGACTACATTGTTAACTATAAGCCTATCTCTAAAAATTTCAATATTTGCAATCGTCTCCAAAGTACCGTGCCTATAATGTAGTAAATGTTTCAGAATCAAAATTGAATAGATACATGGGTTTCAAATCTCTTTTTCTTTATCAAAACAAAACATTTATTTACCACTTTAGGTCAAATAATTATAGAAATTAATCCCACCAGTACAGAAAGATCTGCTATACTAAAAGCTCACAGAAAATGATGATGTTTACAACAGCTGGTGCCTCACCCAAATAGACACTGGATTCTGTGGCCCCTCTGGCAGCTTCCACGAGATCCTCCTCATCTTCTAACACTTCATTGTTTGTGGTGTAACTTGTGTCATCAAACAGACTGATTGGAATTACCTTGCCATCCTTAACCAGCCATGCAGAAGCAATTGGAGTGCAAAACTGAAGGAGAAAGAAGTAACAGGGAAATTAATGTCATATTAATTATATGTTACGTGCTTAAAGTGCTTAAATTCCTCAGTTTAGTTTGTGTAACAGATGTAGCAGCTCAAAAACACAACATCAGTAAAATAAATTCCAAAAAGATGTATGCTGCTTTTTTTCTTTTTCTTTTTAAACACAGAGACAGCACCTAAAACCCAGGATGAAAGACATCAACTTCAAAGCTGCATAGCTTCTACAACGGTAACATTTATTATTATGCATCTTCCCACACCTGGTATTCCCATTCGAGCTGTCCTCCTCGTCTGTTAAAAGCCATAACCTTCCAGTCAGCCACTGAGACTTTTATCACTGTATCTTTCATCATTGCCTCCTGCTCATCCACATCTGAAATTATTTTTGTTTCTTCTTTGTTCACATGTAATTTAAAATTGCTCTCAATGTATCCTGCTCTATTTTCTACGTCTGGGACATAGTGCAGCTCAAAGTGACCAACGCTGAAATTCCACCTGAAAGAAAAAGAGAAAAAAAGGCTTTATAAAAGTTAGTTATATATTCTAAAGCAAGTACCATACCCTCAATTCAAAGATTTTTAAACTGAATTACCTATATTTGGCCCACACTTTCATAGTAAACTCCCAGTCAGTCAGATTAACACAGCTGTACCAGGAGAGGGAGTGCTAATCCTGTAACTGTATCCAGAATACAAACCAAACAAGAAAGAAATCTTGTTGTCTTGCATGCTATCTGAGGTTAGAAAACAGCTGGTGAAGTAGCGCCAATGACATGAAAGGTACAACATATGGAGAGGGCAGTTAAAAATAATCAAGTAATAATAAAGTTAGGTTTGTTTAGGGAGAAATATGCTATATAACTGATAAAAGCATAAAGCATTTAGGAAGCAGCATTCTACAGAAGACATACTTCACTAACAAAGGATATTTTAAATGCAAGGCTTTCAAGCAAGAGAAGGGATGGTGCTTTCTTTTTTGTTTGTTTCTTTTAACCCCACATAGAAAACATAACACAGGATCTCTCTGATGGGCAATTCAATGAAGCCAGGATGGCTCATGTTACAGGTTAACATACTCTGAAACAAATATGACTGTATAAGGAACACAGAGCTGTCTTTCACAGCCTAAAGCTCTTCAACTTTTGTAAACCAACAAAGTGGGGCAAAACCAAAATTATTCTCAGAAAAATAAAGAGTTCTTATTTCTACCACATAGAGCCCAACACTGTAGAAAGATACAGAGGGGAAAGAATGGCAAGTTTGTGCCTGAAAGAGCAAAAAGAGGGAAAACTCTCCTTTAACAGCATGCTTAGGTACCCAGAGCATCTCTATTTCTGGCTACAACGACTGAAGAATTCATGTACCAAAGGTACCATGCTATGTTTTTGAAAGACATGGGCAAACGACAAACGTTTTCATGAGGTACCTCTCCCTGGCAGTATCAGTCCCTAAGAATCAAGATTTCTCTTTTAAGATTTCTCATTTGCTAATCTACTCAAGTTCTAATTAACTTCTTTCTGAGACTGCAGACACACTATCTGTCAAACCCTGCTGCAAACAGAAGAGGGAGCAGGTGAACAGAGAATGAGCAGCTCTCCACTGAACTGTTGGGCAGTTACTGTATCTTTGTATAGCAACCAGACTTGTAAACTTGTATTTAAGCGAGATGGTAGTTTGTTTTTTTTTTTTTTTCCAGTTGTTGTTGGGTTGGGTTTTATTGCTTGTTTTGGGTGTGTGCTATTTTTTTTAGAAATCTCAGTGTACCGAAAACTTCAAAGTGAGAGCATGAGGGAAGTCACAGACCAAAGCATTTCTACAGCTTGTGAAGAAAAGAACACCAACATCATGAAACAGAAGGAGATGTAAGAATGAGGCTTTTTGAAATGTCTTCAGTCTTAATGTGTTCATTTTTTGTCAATTTAAAATGAAAGCTAAAACATCAAGTATGAAAAAGGGACAGTTACCATGAGTAGGTAAAGGACTTAAGAGGAGAAAAAAAAGCCTGAAAGCCTTCTGTGATATCTCCTGCTATACCAAAAGATCAGCTGGAACAAACAAGAGACACTTTTCTTGTGCAGTAGAGAAGTGACGGACTTTTGAGGTATACAAGGACAAGAAAGGTCACTATCATTTGACTTAAAGGAAATAAGCATAGACAAGTATTTTTTCTAGTGGTCTAAAACTGAAATTAGGGAATTCAGAGGTGCTAAATAAGAGGTCTGTTACGTTCCTTTGGTTAACAGTCCAAACTCCCTCATGCAATTCCGTTTCTATCGAGAGTAAAAAGGTCAAATTCTTAAAGTGTTACAAATTAAAACCTCTGTCATTATAATACTCACTTCTCATTACCACTGCGTGGCCCAACAGCACGGACTGTTTTCTGAGTTCGGCGTAACAGGAGAGTGTCTTCCTGTTCTGCCTCATCGTCATCCCACCGGCGACAGCCCACAGCCGAGCAGATGTACTTCACCTAAGGGACAAGGCAAGAGACTCACAGCCTAGAAATGTGGAAAACTTCAAGACCAAAAAAAGTGCATACAACATGAATGTTCAAAACTAACAATTGTTACAGTGCATTTTCAGCTCACAGGGGATATAGAGCTCCTTCCAGTACTTGAAGGGAGCATATAAACAGGAGGCGGTACGTCTGTTTATGAGGGTGGATAGTGATAGGACAAGAAGGAATGGTTTTAAACTGAGACAGGGGAGGTTTAGGTTAGATATTAGGAGGAAGTTTTTCACACAGAGGGTGGTGACACACTGGAACAGGTTGCCCAAGGAGGCTGTGGATGCCCCATCCCTGGAGGCATTCAAGGCCAGGCTGAATATGGCTCTGAGCAGCCTGGTCTGGTGGTTGGCAACCCTGCAAATAGCAGGGGGTTGAAACTCGATGATCACTGTGGTCCTTTTCAACCCAGGCCATTCCATGATTCTATGATTTTAGATGTTCAACATGACAGATGTTGAAAAGCATGGTTTAAGAGAATTGCTTTTGCAAAAAGTTCTAGGAATTCTATAGTCTGGAACATCCTTCACTTACTGACTCTTTGTGTGGTTTTCTATTCCAACAGAAAGAAATCATAGCTCCTCTTTTTCCCACGATGTCTACTGACATAAAGATAATTTCTAGAAGTAGGATCATAGTATAATTCTGTTTTCATGCCATATCTGCCTCAGCATAACTCAATTAACTTCAAATTAAGTACTATTGATCTATATAAAATACTGCAGAGCCATCCCACTTGGTCTTTTCAGCTATTAAAGTGGGATGGGGACCACAATTAATGCTGTCACAAAGACTTTGCAACAGTCCAATTCTCAAACAGTATTTGGAATATACACAGCCATTTGTGCTTTGAAAGTAAGTTGGACACACTTTCAGGAAGTGTGAATTGACATTGCAGAGCCAAAGACAACACACAAAATGACACAGACTGGCCCGGGTTGGAAGGGACCTCAAGGATCACAAATCTCCAACCCCCCTGCCACAGGCAGGGCCACCAACCTCCACATTTAATACTAGACCAGGCTGCCCAGGGCCCCATCCAACCTGGCCTTGAACACCTCCAGAGACGGGGCACTCACAGCCTCTCTGGGCAGCCTGTTCCACACTGACAAAGCTCTTAACATGGAAGAGTAAAGCACTATTTCCTATGTGCAGCACCTTTGGTACTGCAAGTCTGGGCCTGTATCAAAGCAGGAACTGAATTTTCCACTTCCTCAACGGTTGATACAAGTGCCCTTTGCTGTCAGTGAGAAAAACTAAATGACTTCATAAACTATTGCTTTGGATCTTTATCATGAGTGATCACTACGGAAATTGCAACAGCATTCTACATGAAAACACCTGGTCAAAATGGAAAAAAATATTTGGGTTTTTTTTTTTTTTTTTTTTAAACCAAACACTGGAATTTTAAAGTTTAAAAACACTATAAAAACAATAAGGTTTAAAAACAGTAAAACATTTAGGTTGTGGATGCCCCATCGCTGGAGGCATTAAAGGCCAGGCTGGATGTGGCTGTGGGCAGCCTGGTCTGGTGGTTGGCGCCCCTGCACATGGCTCGATGGTCATTGTGGTCCTTTTCAACCCAGGCCATTCTATGATTCTATGATTATCATTTTTTTTTTTTACATGTTTTAAAAACAAACCAACATTTTTGCTTTTAGCAAATATCTGTTATTCACTACACAAATTATCTATGCTCACTTAAATAATACGTGACACGGAAAGGGGAGGATAAGAAAGTCAAAGTCTAGAACTCAAAAGAATGCAATCAATTCTTGCATTTTAGCCCTTTTTCCCTTCTGTTTTTTAGAAGTATGCAACATACAACCAGAAGATTTCAGAAAAAAACACTTTCTGAACCAGTCAGATAGAAAGTAAATTTCAACTTCTGCATGAGTTTAAAATCTAAGGAGAACTTCTAAGGTAGAGTAAACTTATTGGCAACAAGAACAGATCTCAGAAGCTTATGTACATTGAATGCTTTTCTTGTTTTCAACCAGATACTCTTTGCTAGTCGAGAAAAAAAAATAAAATCTTTAAGTGTGAAAAACGCATCATCTAAAACTTTATTTGATGTTCAGTAAGCTGAACTGTGAAGGCTGTTCCAGGCAGAGCCACATAATAAAGCTGAACTCATCTTCCAATTCGGCAGAAAGGGGTCATTTCTTCCCCTTGCTCTGAATTTGCTAACTCAGCACAAAAGTAATCCAATAAAAGCGAAGAGTTTTCTCTTAGGTTAGCAAATTGATTCTGCTTAGCAAATGGCAAGTGACAGAGGCAGCACAAGGGAGAGAGCAGAAGCTCACACACAAGAAGACACTGCAGTGATGCTCTCAGCAGTGTCACCTGCACCAGCTGCTAAGTCTCACTCCAGCCTGTTTCATTTGTTTCCCAAGAAATTTGTGTTCTGTTTCTTGGTGCTGTGTAATCATACACCAGAAATGTAGTGCAGCTTAAGCCTTAAGAACAATCTACTTGCAAGATAATACTAGAAACACAAGGTACACAAATCTGAGACACATGAGACAACTTTTGAGGCTCTTACCTTCCCTGAGTAGGAGCTCAGCCCATAGCTTGTTAAAGACTTCCCCCCAACTAAGACAACATCCTCGCCCAGTTTGTAGGATGACTCGAGAAGAGATTCAACTGTGAAAGGAACTGCTTCCATGCTCTCTCGATCCCGATCCCACTGGAAAAGGTCTCCATCCAAGGAAGGAATTATCATCTTATTTCCAAATACCTAAAACAAGCCAACAGAACATTAGCTACTACTTCTAGCAGAACATACACAGATGGCAAATGAAAAATGAAGCACAGCATGAGCAACCACAGTGATTTACACTCCAGCACCTTATTTTACAGTTTTGTATCCCAGAATCTTATTTCTCATAGTTACAAAGAACACTTTCAGGAATCATGTGCTGATTTCAGTTAAAAAACAGTTCAGTGTGTAACACGCACTTCTTTCATTTTAAGCATAATACTTCAAAGCTTAATCAGTTGATTTCTATAATCCAAACAGAGAAATAAGGGTAGAAGCAGTCTTGAAGAGACTGAACAGTCAGTTGGTGGCTGAAGACTAAGCACATTATTGTGATTGTTTCAAGGCAGTGGAATTCTAGGTAAAGCTGTAAATTTCTACGCCTTTCCCCAGAGTGAACTGAGTCGTAAATACAGGAACTGAGCATTCTCCCCAGATCAGACAACTAAATTCTGTTCTAAAAGAAAAGCTGAGGCTGTATGTGTGCTCTTTTGCAATTGATGAATACACCAGAACAGCCATCCTTTAAAGCAGACAGAGCAATTACCATTGACAGACTTTACATTTCATTTGTGGCTTTTCAAACAGTTAAATCCAACTTCTCCTCCCCAGAACATCTTATGTTTATATACAGTTCCTTTCAAATTCTGATTTTTCTTAAAGCACACAATCGGTCACACATTCTTCACTGGGATACAGTTTCATCCATTACACAGATATTCAAGGAGATCCTCATTCGGAAGCATGAGTCATTGCCAATGAGTACTAAGGGACTTATTAAGAAACTCATTATCAGCATGATAGACCATAACTAATACTGTGGAGCCACAGCGGCTGCGCCCATCAAGAAGAGAGAAACCGTAATCCCTCTAATCTTAGCTTTTGAGGATATGGATTAACATGGAAGATTTTAATGCTTTTGCAGACCTTCTGTCTATTTGGGCAGTACCCTATAAAATAATTACATTATATTCAGATCCCTTACACACTCTAAAGACTACCTCTGGTACATGTATATTAGTCAGTTCAAAGGAAACACACACACATGATCCAGGAGTTTCCTGCTTGGAACTAATGTAAGTTCTGATGTTACATCTTCTGCATGATTGAAATGCTCTCTAACATGAGACTTCTTATTTTATCTGGGCTGCACAAGAGCAAACTGCACGAGCAAAGTTGAGATTCACATCAAGAGGGAAGAAAAAACAGATCTTGTCGATGTGCACGCATCATGACTGACCTCTTTTCTTGCAGTGCTTGGATACACCTAATTCAGAGAAGAAGTTTAGGGGAATTACCTGGTAATGCTGGTGATGGCACCTAAGGTCCCTAAGGGATCAAAGATCAATGCTTCCCGGCTTTGAAAAGCTGCATGATGACTGACAATTAAAAATTCCTCTCAAGAATACAACATGTAATTGAAGAGATGATAAAAATAACCCCATAAATAGCAGTGATTTTTTTTTTTTTTTTAAACAAAGTAATATGAGGTATGTCCTTTTCCTCCTGGATATTTACATTATGGCTAAAAAAGGCCAAAACATACCAGAGGAGACACTGTGAGAGCTGTGATCCACAAAACATGCTGCAGTATGGCTTACCAACGAGACGAGGAGGACACATACACATATACATGACTGTATACGTGCACAGCAATAAAACAATAAAAAACAAACATTTGTGCAGGGGGTCATTTGTAGAAATCACATGATTAGTAGAAAAATAAAGCAAACAAAAGGTTTATATAAACATTCATATGCCAGAGAAGCCTTGTGATCTTTAGAAACAAAGACATGCAGATTGTGGAAAACACTTTTTAACAACAAAAGAAGCCTGTGCCAAACTTACAGCCTTAACCAAGCTGGAGTATTTTGTTACAATATTCAGCACAGAAAAATAATATCAAAAAATGTTTTTGTAATGTAGTCCTTCAGAAGCACATAATAATGATCAAAACTTTTAGCCTGTGCAATACTGCATTAATAAATTATCCATAAGGCTTCCTTCCACAGCCGGTTCAGTTACCTGCATGTAATTTGGAGAGCTGTGCTTTATTTCCAGCAATATAAGATATTCCATATGAAAGAAAAAAATAATGAACAACAGACACTGGTCATTTCACAGGCAACTTTCCAACCAACCAAAAGCTAAAGCAGCTCCGGTAGCACTGTTTCAGCACACAGAGCCCCAGTCAGGCAAACCCTGTTATGCCATCGAGGTGTCACAACTCTGTCTGTGAGCCACATACATGTAAGCAGTCCCAGTCTGTCTTCTGGATCAGCAGCACTGTGCTACTACTTCAGTTTCCTGCAGAACAGCTACACACACCCTCACCTCTCAAGTTATGCCAAACACCAGCAAGGACCTGAGGCTGACTTCAAGCTGGAGCCAGAAGAAATTCAGCCAGGCCACCAGCCAGCTAAATTCATATAGCCTGGCCAAGCTACACACTTGCTGCTGGCAGCTCGACAGCTATTTGTGGGTTCAGACTTCCAGATATGCTCCCTGGAAGCCACAACAGCAGAAGCTCTCTAGCTTGGTATACTCAGAGCACCCTGCCATCACTTTCCAAAGCGAGGAGTCTTTCCTGAGCAATGGAGGCTCTCAATTAACCCTGTGAGTTATGGGCACAGCATGACACATGGCACCCTGAGCATTCCTCTCATCTTGAAGCTCTCTTGTCAGGGCCTCAGCAGTAATTTTGGGAAAATTTTCCCCAAACTGGCAAAAAATGTTGGCCATTTCTGGGAACAACACACCCAAATCCCCAGTACAGAATAAGCTTGCTTGGCAACACCTGTTTGTACACTCCCAAGATACAAGTCAAATCAGGTCATGCCTCGTATGCCTTCAGAAATTTTCCCATGGTAGCTGCTCATCTGTTACAGCCCTGGTCCTCAGCAGTCACAGACAATAGATGAGACTGCTCTGGTAAGCTCTGCTGATCACCTGCCCATGCTCCCAACCTTGGGAATGTGCCCATGGGAGCAGAATGTCCTGTGTGACATTGAAAAAGGCTGAGAAAAGACACAGCTGCTGCTGGTGAACACATCAGAGCAGCAGGCACAGGCAGGAGAAAGAGCCACAGCACGGAAGGACAAAGAGAGGAGGAATGGATGGGGTTAAACTGACCATGGGTAAGTGTAAGTAGACATTTTGGTTACCATCCATTACAAACAAGGTATTTCATAGAAAGCTCCAACTGGAGTAATAGAGGCAAAAAAAACAACTTCATCTTCTAAGATGAATCTTTCTATTAATGGGAACGTGTGACATGGCAGGAGTGGGGGATTGTACCTGATTACACAAAGCTCCTGTATCACTAAAACGGCTTTATTTGAGTAAAGGAGCGGATATGAGAACGTGTACACTTGCAGGTGCAGATATATCTGTATAACAAAAGGGCATCTGTGGACACACAAGGGTGGTTTTATATGCAGAGGCTTTAGGAGCACAGAAACAATATCAATTCCTTGGAGTTATACAGCTCTAGTAAATCAGAATCAGCAAAGGGACTTTCCTTGAAAGTATAGCAACTAGCATCGGCATGCAGCTCAGGTAAAGGAATGACATCACCCTGTATCTCAAAAGCATTACCTCATCTCCTAATCCAAAGAGTGAGTCACCCAGGCAGTCAGCTGCAAATCTCTTGGCACAGAAAATGTAGGTTACCACGATGCACTTACACATTCCTCTGATCTGTCAATGTAAATAGCTATTTGTTCAGCTTCACTGGTCAGCAATATGGCACATAATTGTTAAGTAGCTTGTCTTTCAGAAGTAACACTTAAAAAAAAAAAAAAAAAAAGCCCACATTAACTATCGAGCCCTAAACGAGATGCTGCTCTTTTTGCTCATTAAGAGTTTGAAGCTGAAGTTGTCCATTGGCTCGGCGCAGGGTGCTGCAGACCTATCAGCAACGCGGGCTGCTCAATCTCCAGGCCGACGGGTGAGGTAATGCAGTTTCTAAAAAGCCTTCACAAAAAGCAAAAAGGCATAACGATCTGAAATGGCATACGCTACCAGGGAATTTGCTGTCTAGACTTTTTACTGGAAAGGAGGCTGCTGCACGAGAGCTCCCATGCCAGGTTGAACCGGCAGGGAGAAAGCTGCTGATTTATTGTAAGGAAAAAAAAAAAGTCATGTAAACAGAGATCAAAAAGCTTCCATGAGCTGTTTAACAGCAAGTGTAACATTCGTTTCCATACCTAACCATCCTTACCATATTAAATAAAGGGTGTTCACATGCAGACATCTGAAACAACATGATGCCAAAACAGTCAATACTGCTATCAGACATGCTAGTCACTCCAGCAACTCCAAGGGAATAACTTATCAGAGGTAAAATACCTTCCTTAGAATAAGAAGTAGCGTGCATTTGTTTTTCTAACACTTCAGCTTGTGGATTTCAAATCTTACTCTAATCATAAACTATCATTGCTGTAAGAGCTTCACTGCAGTTACTAATTAACTAAGCTACATGGCCTCAAATAAAGGTACCGATTCTTGCCCCTGCGATTGCATCTACAGTAAGATTACTATGACAAACAAGATCAAAGCCAACATCAGGTGTGCTCTTAGAGCTACTTCAGTCAGAACTGTCTTTTAAACTCCTTTAAAATTCATCTGGGGGACATAATAAGAGACAATCTTAGCAGTTTCATTATAAAGGCTGGAAACAAGAATCTACACAAATTGGGGAAAGAAAAAGCAATTGCTTCACATTCCATGTATACAAAGAAATTGGTGGCACATACCTCTCTCTATGTGGTATGAGGTAGTAGGGATACCTCTATACTAAGCTTCTACAGATTTTTAGGTCACACACAGGGCATGGCCTAACAATGTACCTAGCTCAGGTTTGCCTGGAACTGATTTATTGTCTATCTTTTCGATATGCATGCTGGGAGGTATCTGCACAGATACACTGGTTTATTTCTTTCTTTAACAGGAAAGCTTATTTCTGATCCTCAGCTTGGATTTCAGGATGGCTGACATACTTTCTCCCTTCAGAATCACTGATGGTAGCTGAAGCACAGGGTACACAAAGACAACAGCACTACTAACAGACGAACCCTATTCGAACAGAAATACACTGGTGTGAAGGGACCAGCCAGAATGAGGAAAAACTTTTCTTCAAACTTTCTTATAGAAAATACCTATTTCTGCATAGCAGCTGTTTATAAAGCACGTATCTGTTCCTAAGAGCATCCTATTTCTGTTAAATGGCATACACACTGAAAACATCTTCAAGACCAGTGCACTGAGAAAGGTTGCACCTGAACTCTGACATACCAGTATTTGCTGCTGCAGGTCTATGGAGACATTAAAAGACCTTCCTGCTCTAAAGAAGGTATCTTATGCCCAAGCAGCACATCAGAGTAGTTGAGGAAGTAGGTTTCATCTCAGTCAGATTGTGATACAGTGAAAAGGCACACCAGTTTTGCACAGAATTAGTGAGCAGATATGATTTTAAAACCTCAGGATGACTTTTGCAATAGTGGCTTAACAGAAACAGGAGTTCACAGGATCTGTGAAGTGTACAAATCTGCTCCCCTACTTCTGCCCATATTAAGATCCATACGAAAGTAGTTTTAATTTAATACATTTTTTCTTCTTTCTCCACCATGCCTTATACTCCACTACCTGGTAGTGTCTAATTCTTCTTTCATTGGTTAGAAAAGATCGGGCCAAGACACGGACTTAACTTTCAAGGTCCTGTGTTTCACATATGATTAGTGCAGAGTACAGCCACAGAGCAGAAGCAATGCTATAATGCTGTGCCTGGATAAATAATACAGAAGCTGTTTGGAAACTCCTTTTTTTTCCCCCCTCTCTTTCCTCAAAGCAACACCTACAATGTACCTCCAACAACTTTATTAAATGACTGTACTTGGTATCTCCAGCATAATTCTACACTTCAGATCTTAAAATCTGATCGAGTGTCAGGACCCTGGCAGCTTACGAAACTGCTTTTTACACTGAGCAGTGCTAACAGTAATATATGACAGCAGTAGAGCAGCTTGAGAATTAGAACACTCCTTGCCCTCGCCAGGGGCATAGTATTGTGTTTGGCTTAAGTCGGCCATCAAAAGAAATAGTACTACTCTGTCCTCTGCCCTCCCTTGAGCAGCCATGCAGTGAAACAGGAACTGCAGCAAGTTAACTAGACTGCCTGGGCTTCAAAAGAGATCAGTTCTCCAACACTGTGTGCTGTGCAATCAGACCCCTCTTCTGAAGAGCAGCAAACTAAAATACCACTGTTACTTTAATCACAGTCAAACAAGGCTTGGGATTTTGACTGCAGAGATGCCAGCCTGCTTTGCTGCCATGGTAACAGACTTTTAAAAACTGTTCTCCTTAATAATAAAAAACGCACAGTGCTTTAAGAAAGATTTTATTTTGACATTATTCCATCCCTCTCTTTAACATGAAGCTTTATTAAAAAAGAAAAGACTTCGATAGTATTCTGGAAGTTCAGAGTGGTGCTTTCTAAAGCATACTGGAGCTTCTGCTACTGAGTCCACTCCTGAGGTCACTGAAACCAACAACACATAAAGGAAAAGGTCAATGAGGAAAATGAAAATTACCCCAAACCTTCCACCTACAGAAACAGGCACTGTATGGAAGCTCATTAGTCACTATGTAAAAATTGGTATTGTTCCAATACTGGGATGTCTGAAGATGTTTCAATTCCCCTTCAGCATGCAGGACTATCACAGAATCATAGAATGGCCTGGGTTGAAAAAGACCACAATGATCATCCAGTTTCAACCCCCTGCCATGTGCAGGGTCACCAACCACCAGACCAGGCAGCCCAGAGCCACATCCAGCCTGGCCTTGAATGCCTCCAGGGATGGGGCATCCACAGCCTCCTTGGGCAACCTGTTCCAGTGTGTCACCACCCTCTGTGGGAAAAAACTTCCTGCTAATATCTAATCTAAACCCCCCCTGTCTCAGTTTAAAACCATTCCCCTCTTGTCCTATCACTATATGGGCTCCTACAGCATTGGTAGGAAGCTAAGCAAGATGCTTCACTTAAGAGATGGGAAACCCAAGCAGTAACACCAACCCACATCACTTCAGCAGTCCAGGATTTAAGCTGATCTCTGCCAGGCTGGCTGTGCTTCTCCCCTGGCCCTGCCTGGACAGAGTGGTCTTTTAGATAAGGACACAAAGTCCCAGGTTTGGGGGAAGCCTGAGTCACAGAGCAACTCCTATAAGAAAAGAGACCCCAGTAAAGGAGAACAGAAAAATGCAAATGCATCCTCTTCCTTCAAGAATGCAAAGGCTGTAGCAAAGTTAGAGGGAAAAAAAGCATAAAACATGCAGCGATCCTGAGAGAAAGAGTAATAAAGTTACTTGTGCATGGAGGGTAAAGTCCAGACGAAATTTGGAAGTGGGATAGCAGCAGCTGTGCTCTTAAAGGAATGATTTGCTGAACGGTCTGAAGTGCTTCATGCTTGAAACAAGCACCTCCTTTTACAAATAAAGTTATGGGCCAGAAGTTCAAAAGTGGTGTAGGGTGGAATAAACCACTTAGATATTTGGAGTCTAGCTGCCCAAAATGCAACAAAGTCATTCATTCTGTTCTGAAATGAGCATTTGCCTAGGCATCACTAGAGCCAAACCCTTTCAAAACAGAAAACACTGCAGCTGCTTAACAGCCAATACAAAACATGCAGTGTACCATATGTAATTAAATTACAGGCTACTATAAAGATAACTAAACAGAGACAGCAAGATGATGATAAATGACCTTTCCAAGATTTGCTGCAATACATTTTGACCATGTCTGTCAGCATAACAGATGAAAGTTGGCCATAACCATTAATGCGGAGTGACTGTTAGAGAAAACTTTGCCGGCAGTGCTCAAGGAAGAGCATCACTTGTGAGAATTAGGGCTGAGTGCTCTGATATCACACCAGCCACAATATCTTGTTATTTCAGCTCCCCACGTGCCCTGGAACTGAAGCTGTCGCACCCCCTCCCCCCACAGACATCGTTACAGCACAAGTTAGAGACGCATGTCAGCACTTTATCAGAGCATCATCAGTGCTAACTACTTTAAGTGTCAGCAAGAAAGCCACCAAGCTGCTGTTATAGGAAGCCCTTTTTTTTTTTAATTGCACAAGCCATTAAACTCAGATTATTGTCTTTGAGGATGTATTTATCAAAACAGCACAAGGCCACTTGTCTAAGCAACAGAACTACTTGTCACCCAACCAAAACACATGCTGCTGCAGAACATTAACCCCTAGTTTCACTCAAGTGTCAACCAGCAATTCCCCTTAATGAGTTCTTATAACAGCACAACTTCTAGCCATGCAGATACTCAAAAACAATTTGTCCTTTGCTAATGATAGTTTGTCCACTAAATAGTAGAAAAATGACCACCAGGAAAATTATAATTTTAGTTTCAGCCAGAAAGCAGCTAAGATCTACACTCAGCAAGCAGGCAGCAAGGCTGCAAAGCATTCATGGCTTTATTGCCAAATGCACCTTGCATGTTGCCAGCAAAATAAAAAGAACTGTCTGGGTCATCAGTAATCGTAATACATCCATGTAGTTAAAGAGCAGTCACATCTATTCTCTTCTTGTAAAACACAGGCTCCACTCCCCTTGATAGCCCTAATAAGCCTTTTCTGTCTCAATTGCAATTAGAATTTATCTTCCTTTGAAGTACAATTCTGGACACTCACTTCTCATTCATTATGAGCTTTTCCAGGACCATTTAAGACTCTAATATCTCCCTCTGCCCTCAAGCAGCATAGGATCGCATTTCCTTCCCCAGCAGAGGAAGAGAGATGGCAGCTGATAACCTGACACAGGACCTCTTACCACACAATATTCAGTTATAAACTGATCACCTCTTACCCTCAACAACATTGTCGTTATCAATTCCCATATCTTGTGTTTCATTCAGTATAGTTTAATTCCATTTCTATTACAGACAAGATGTACGATGGAGAACTGGCTTTTGCCTTCCTCCACAGGAATGATACCTCCAGCAAACAGAGCATTTGGTGGTCCTGTATCTATCCCGATAGTATACAAAAATAAGGAAGAACTACAAGACATGAGGAACTCCACTAATAGCATTTCCAGACAATTAGAAGTATATCACTTTACCTGTCAGGAAATAGGATTTCTCCAAGTTACTTGCCTCAATAATAAGTCAATTGATTTACACGCTCTGTCTACTTGAACTGAGTGGCAATCTGGGGCTTTGCACCTGATTACAACATAGAACAGCTGGAAAATAGCTTTGCAGCACCACTAGAAATTTTAAATATTTTTATTCTTCCCTTTCCAGAGTAAAGTTTTGCTTTTGAGAGTTTTGCACATACTCTGAAGCATAAGAGGACCAACTTCTCTGTGGATGGCAGACAGATCTCACTACCCAGCACTTGCTCCTGCAAGCACCCTGAATTGTGCACAAAGCCAAGTGCTAAGCAGAACAGACTGTTTCTGTTGCTGACGTGTCCTGTGCCAGATGTTTTAAGATACACAAATACATTAAAAGTTAAGATTAACCCTAGTGAGCCAGGCAGAGCAACTTGCTTGTAAGCAAAAAGCCAGAGCCAAGACAGCCATTTTCTCAGTGCTCTGTGTAGATTGAAACATATCTCCTTTTGTTTTACCCAGTGACTGCTAGGAGCATCAGGAAAGATTTGTGCAGGTTTGACAGAAATTCAGAATATTCATTACTGTAGTCAAAAGCTGCTATAACAACCCTTTAAGTGAAAGCACTCGAACAAGCATGACTGCATGACTGATGGTCTGAAGTATTCCCCGCCCATACCCAAAAAACACATCTCAGCTTTCCATTGGATGATATTTACAGACAGTGACTTAATTAAAAACTAACTAAACCAGAAAACGACGGGCCAAACAAAAAACCTCATTTTAATTCAGGTTAATAGAATGCTGCTGCAGGGGTGCTGTAAACGATGGGTGTGATTTTCCTGCAGCTGATGTCACAAGATTTCTCTTTCGAAGAGAAAGTTAAATTATTCACCCACCCCCCTATCTCTGTGAGGGCACGCAGAACAGAATCCAGAAATCACAAGCCAGGACCCCAGAGGTCATGCTGTCCTCTTGCCTTGCCCTGACCTGCTGCACTGTGGGTTTGGCAATTCCTTCTGTAAGAGGCCAAATGATGAGTGAGGCTGAATCTTCTCTCATATTCCCAAAACAACCCAGGATAACTCACGTCCCTTCTCTGTCCAGCACCGGGTGCAGCAGATGCTTTATCCAATGTGCAGCAAAGTCCAGGCAGTTAGCAGCTGAATGTGACTGCCAGATGCCTAAGGGCTTTGCATCAGAAATTCTCATTCCTTTTCTTTTGGAGAAACAAAGCATTGAAAATTCTACAATGTTTATGACAGAGTTAAAGCAAAAAATAAATAAAAACAACCCCAAAGCATTTATATTGCACATTAAATCCTGTTACAAGCAGAGCTTTGGAGACCTTGAAGTTGTTCTACAACTGCCTGCTCTAAGCAGCAGCCTTGTCCTCTCCAAAGGGGAAAAAAGGAACAAACTGCTGAAGATATCTATAGATCCACTTTGCATACAATACAAATAGCTTTGTGCTGACTTCAGTATAAAACTTTTTTGCATCTCTGCATTTCTCTGAAGGAAATCCCAGGCTACCCCTCATAAAAACCAAAACAACCTGCCACTTTTAGGTCCAAAAAAAAAAATCTCACAGTTCCTTGACTTTGTGTGTCTATTTTGTGTGGCTACACTACCAACTTTTAGAGTGATAAGAGTGTTGGTGAATTTTTTCCATAATATATAAACCCATTACTCCATTTTTTCCGGTGTATGGTGGCATGTTTATTATGGTGTTTATTATAGTGTCCATGCACTAAAATGCTTTTTGTTCCATAATCTCAAATCTAATAAAAAAAATACAGTTCTTATTTGGGGATTAGTCCGTAACAACAGAATTATGACTAAGGCAGTTACTTTTATTGAATACATTCCCATACACTCTCTACCTGGACCACTGAAAATACAATTGGTGCCACTCTGCCGGGCTGAATTCCCTGCAGTATTCCTCACAACAAAGAAAAAAAAAAAAAACAGTCATGAATCTTTAAGCTGTTACTCCCACATCATCACAATGGAGTATGCTACTTGCTTTTTCTCTTTCTTACCACATCAGAAGAAAAGCTACCAGCTTTTCCACAGCAGTATCTTTACAGATGATCCACCTTTTCTAGCCTGTCTGCTATCACCCCTTCTCCAGCCTCCTCTTGTCATGCTCACCTCTACTGGCTGGTCATTTGAATATGCTGCCAAGCTTATACTAATTCTCCTTGTGTAACAGATAACACATGAAAGAAAGACAGAATCCCATTAAGCAATTTAGTATGAAGCTATGCAAATAAGAGAACACATTGCCCTTGTTAGTACATGACAACAGTCTCATAACAATGTGTTATAAACCACTTCCATTGCTTGAGAGGCAGCTCTAATTTTAACAAGTCAACTCTCCAAAATGCATTTTAACTACAGATGGTGTATTCGCTAAAAAGTTTAAAGAGTAAATGTTTTTCATTCAAACTAAGTTCACTTGTGGAAAAGGTAAGCTTCAGTGACTTCACCCTGAACTTCAGCAAGCAATCTTTAGGTGCAGGTAATGACAAATCTTGATGGTGCAATACGCAGCTTTGAGAGAATGGCTTTTCATTTTAACAGTGGCTAAGGAAACAAAGTGCTGAAGTTTTGATGCACGAGGCTGAAATGCAATCTCATACATTTTCAGCATTGGCACACTGACCATGATTGTGAACATCGCAGCTTTGAGACAGAAAGAATTTTACTATTTTAGTTACCCAGACAAACAATCAGTAGTTCAGCAGACTTTCCTTTCTAATTGATGTGTTCACATGACAAACGATGAACAACTCCTTTTGTCAGCGTCTTAAGAAGTAGTTTCAAGATCTGAAGTGTTTGTCAGAGCTGCTGGAACATTTGAAATCTTACTCTCTCGCTTTCCTAATTAACACATGAGCTCCAAATAGACAAGTTAACACTTTGCAATGAGGCAAAGGCAGTAACTACAGTTTTATTAAACAATTAAAGTTTAAATTCCTCATGTCTTTTCTTAAAGCACATTTAGAAATGGATTTGATACCTTGGCACCAGGACTTGGAATTCATTGTGCTCTCACCCAAAATAGATGGAAGTTTGAGAAAAGTCAAAAAGAACCCAGACACAGCAGCACACACTCTCCTCATTCTGGAGGAACACAGTAACACTCCAAATGTAATGCAAAAAGAATTTGCCACTTGCCATTCCTAGCAAGATGTAGATAAACAATGTACATAATTATGCTATTCTATGTGAAAGATAATACTGAGGTTTTAAGTGGAGAGAGCTTTCTACCTTAAAACTGTTGAAAGAGGAAGAAAAAGCCTCAGTAGTTACTTTGAGTAAAACATACTACATGCCCAATAAGAACAAAAACACTGAAGTGGAGAGAGAACAAACACTGAGACCCTAGGGAATTTAATATACTGACTCAAAATACAGATGTCCCAACAACACGAATGAGGCCAACTATTGCATCAAGTAGTCCCTAGATTCATTATGAAATCTTTTAGCTGAATACTGACATTTAAATACTGAAACATTTTAGTGTAGCTAATGCGGAATGTTCATTACTTAAGTTTTTGGTAAGCTTTGTCTTAACAAAGGCTGCTCTAAAAGGCCTACATTCATAATTCTTAACAGCTTCTAGAAGGTCAGAATGAACTTTTACTTACTTTTGTCAGTTATCTCCCAAAGGTCAGCATGTTAACTGCCAAAAGCCATCAGTGTCTTTGGCCATAGGTGTAGAAACGCAACAGTTTGAAAGCCCATCTGAACATCTCCCATACACATAACACTCAAAACTGTGATTTAGGTATTCCCATAACTTACTAACTTGTAGTCAGAGAAATGAACTAAATAGTGCATGAACAAAGTACAATTTCTGCTGTTCAGGCATCAACGTTCACTTTCTAAAGTCATACCACACCATAGAAAGATCAAAACTCCAACCAGTTTAGTCACAAAAATAGAGATTTGTAAGAAAACTCATACAGTAATACGTGCCAGAATTCTTGGTATCTTTCAATATCTGGAACCTGGGCTCACATCTTAGTTTGTAACGGAAAATGATTTTCTTCCTATAGATTACCAATGTTTGTTTTATATGTGGTTGTTCTATTTCTGTTCCTAATCTGAAACTGTTCACAGCAACTGATATCAGGCCAATATTTAATGTTCCTAGTACAAAAGGTATTTGTGAAGGATGACAGTTCCTACTGGACACCTTATTCTTTACCGAGCTCATTATAGCCTTCATATTCTTTCCAGTTCTGTTGTACAACACATTTTTGAAAAAGTTCTTCTTTCCCACAGTGTTTATTTTACAAAAGAATATAAACACAAAAATATATCTGAACAAGCATCAAAAGACTGCATCTGGAAATAAAACTCTCAGAAACAAGGAAACACAGGTCAGCATCCACTTCAGCTTTGCAGTCAGTCTGAGAAGCTTACTACTAGCTCTCACCCTTCAATGACCACAGCATCAAACCAAATATTTCAACAGAGGTCATGCAGATGTCACAAGGAACCACAAGCAACCACACTCATGAAGTCTGAATACCCCTCATTCAACTTTCATTCTTTGCTGTTCATTGTGTAAAAGTATGGTATAGGACCGGTTATCAACTTCAACCATCCATGACAGTGAAGGACCATGCATTTTGCCTGTACCACAAATCACTTCATAGCTGGTGTATTTACTCCTCCTACTAGGAGAGCTCAGTATCAACTCATGGATCATTTCATCAATGTAGGAAGAAGGAAAAAGAAAAAAGCAAGAAAACCTCTTCTAATTTCTAGCTTAAGTGAATTCAAAACCAGTGGAAATACAACCACTGATAGAGGAAATGGCACCAAACAAGAAATTCAACTCCCTAAATTTCCTTATTACAGCTTATCTGCGAGAAATGATGCAACCTTTTCCCACCAAGTCCTTCAGGGTGACCTTCAGTGCTCCATTTCATTGCTAATACATTCTATTTCATTGCTAATACATTCTGTTTCATAGGCAGCCTGCTTATCTAGTATAAGAAACAATCTTTTGTTCATTTGTTAAGTCACAAGGACTTTTGCTTTTGTTGAGAGGAAAAAAAAAATGACAGTACTTGCCAAAACATACTCTAGTAATACAAAGCAGATGATCTTTCTGTTCCATTCAAATTTCAAGTAACTTGTTTCCAGTCAGCAACAGCACACAATTCCCAAACCCAGTTACATCATCTAGTTTGATAGTTACCAACCCTGCCAATAGTAGGACCCACTCAAGTTTGAAACAGCAACATGATGTAAGCCTCACAAAAATAAGTTTGAGACCAGCTGTCAAACTTTGTCCATATTAGTTTTGCTGCATTATTTAATAGATATTAAATATGGAAGAAATGGCATTCAATTTATTACTGACAATACTGTTTCAGAAGACAGTCAGGAGAAAGATCAAACCTTACCTCTGGTTTACTGAGGCTGGATGACACCAGAGAACCTGATCCCACATCCAGATCCCACTGTTTTCTTCCACTATTCTCAGGATCCAGGGCAGCAATTCTTCCATCCAAAGTGCTGATAATTACTAGAGATCTGCAAGAGGAAACAACCAGAGTCAAAACCCCAGCAACAGGTAGCAGATCAGTTAGATGTTTTCTAAAGTTGGAATGCCACTGCATTAAGTATAAATCTATATTGACATGTGCCACAAAACAGCATTTAATTTGATAGTTCTACCCCGACCAACAGGAAGAGAAAATATGAGCCCGTTGCTGAATAACAAACTGATTTATATGCTGTAAGATGCTCTCAGAGTTCATTTCCAAGGGAGATAGCTGATTTCTTGGTCCCACATGTGTTTGATATCACAACAATACTGAATGATATCTTTTAAAGTAGTTATGAACTGTATAGATCCAATTAATTTCACAGGGAAATTTAACATGTCATAGAATCACAGAATGGCCTGGGTTGAAAAGGACCACAATGATCATCCAGTTCCAACCCCCCTGCCATGTGCAGGGTTGCCAACCACCAGACCAGGCTGCCCAGAGCCACATCCAGCCTGGCCTTGAATGCCTCCAGGGATGGGAGGCATTCATCCACAACCTCCCTGGGCAACCTGTTCCAGTGCGTCATCACCCTCTGCGTGAAAAACTTCCTCCTAACATCCATATGAAATCTCCCCTGTCTCAGTTTAAGACCTTTCCCCCTTTTCCTATCACTACCACCCTCGTAAACAGCTGTTCCCCCTCCTGTTTATACTCTCCTTTCAAGTACTGGAAGGCCACAATGAGGTCTCCCCAGAGCCTTCTCTTCTCCAAGCTAAACAAGCCCAGTTCCCTCAACCTTTCTTCATCCTTTCAAATCAAACAAAATCAGTAATAATAAATCAAGTAAATCAGCACGCCCCAAAAAAAGTTAAGCCACAACTAAGTTTTCAGTGCTTCTGGATGAAACAAGGAAATACTCGGGAGATTTATGTGTCTTAAAACAAAGAAGTCTCACCCAAGACAAACACAGGATGCTAGAAACCTCCAGCCACTACAGGCAACAAAGCAAACAAATTGACTTATGCCACTTAAGCTTTAAGTAGCCTATCTGAAAACGCATGGCAACAGCAAGCCAGCTGCTGGTTTCTAAAGTGCCTGAGGCTTATCGATTCTCCTATGTTGTAGTGCAATTAGAACATGCAACCCTGGTCGGGCCAGAATTCAAGCATTAATTAAAAACAAACAAAATACAAACACACACCAACACAATTCACAGGTAGTAAAAGCCCAGAGATAAAACACTGATGAAGCAAATTTGAACTGTCTTTTTATTTCCTTGAAACTTGTGCTCTGACCAGAAAAAGCCAGGGATGTGTAGGCAGTTTTGGTTTGCTGCAAGCTCACCAACTTTCAAAGGCAGTGGGAGTAGGGTCTGATCTCTTTACAGACGCTGTGTACTGAGGGTGGAAGGATTGAGTGATCCAGGAGTTTTTGTAGACATTGGTCTCAATGAGAATGAGGAACTGTGCAAATAAGTCTGATAGGCAGATTGGAACATGGGTGGGAGGGGGGGAGGGGTGGAAATACTCACACAGGTGAGCATAGGAACAACTAAATACATCTTCAACCCGTAGCAAAAATAATTGCAGCCCTTATTTCCAAAGATGGCCAAGCAACACATTCCTCCATAAGCTTCTTAAAGAAAAGTGTCAGATGTGCAAATATTTGAACAGTGGAATACGTGTGTTTTTATAAACCGAGTACACGTAATTATTCCAACCGTGCAGAAATCAAGATTGGGTTAATAATAAACTGGACTGCAGGAGACTGTTCTCATGCACTGTGAACACGTGCCTTAAAGGCCTTGGACACACACTGAACAGAATCTGATTGTTTTACTGTAAAACAACTCATCTGAAGCTCTCTGGCACTGCATAAAAATATTATTCCAAGTGGATCTATTTCAATTTTATGTTGGTCCAGCTGAGAAGGTGGTTATGAAAGAAAAGCTGGAGTGGAGATAACCTCAGCAGGTAGAAAAGACAGATTCTAACATCACAGGGTGATCTGCCTCCTTCCCAGCTAATTTTTCTTTATCTAATTCTTCCCGCTTCTATTAGCCCTGAGTAAGGAATATTTTATGCCTGTGTCTTTTCATATGATCTTTTCTCACCAGACGCAAATATCAGCCTTCCCCCAAGAGCCCTCCTTATTGGGCAGCTTTTGAATTTGTACCCACACCATAATCTCAGATAAATCATAACGTAACTGCACCTAAGTTTTAAGTTCAGCCCATTAAAAATGAAAGCTTTTTTTTTTTTTTAAAAAAAACATGCCTTCAGAGGGAACTTCTGCACCAACAGCACACACTTTTTGATTAAAGTGCTTCAATCAACGGCTACTGTATACCCTAAAAGCCCCCAACAGTTTGTGTGTGCTGCAGCACTCTTTATTTGCTCCATCAGTTAACAGTTGGAAAATGGACTTTGTTTCCCACACTCGACCTGCTGAACAAACACTGTGATGAGACAGGACCAGGACCAACCTATCTCCATCTCTCAGTCCAAACCTTGCAATTGGCTAAGCTAAGAATTTACCTGGATGCAAGAAAAATGCGTTTCTCTTTGCTTTTTTAATGACTGACTCACTTTGGTCATTCTTGGTCCCATCTTCACTTTAATTTTCCAACAGCATTCCTGCATGTCTCAAAACACAGTAACAATTCCTAGTTCTTGGAATAAAATCCTTAGTTACTGCATCTTTCTATACATTAAAATCTAAATGCCTATTCTCTCCATCTCTGATCAACTCCAGTGAGTTAAAATCCTGTCACTTGAACTCTAATTGGTTTAGTATTTCTAATTCATCTATACGTGCCCTGTCTACGCTGATGCTTGCGTTATATACTTTCTCACTGCTAGATTTTCCAAGTTTATCCCCTTCCTCTGTGAGATTCCATTGCTTCTTGCTTTGAGTACTGAAAGCAAGAGGTGGTGACAAGAAAGAAAGATTTTCCCCCAACTTTCAGGTGTTCTGATCAAGCAGTAGATTAACAGTGACACCAATTTAGGTGGCTACTTCAAGAGACTACTTCACTCAGAGCTTAGAAACGAGTAAGCCACTTCCTTTCTGTCACCTCACTGTGCTATCTTAAGCTTACTGTAGAATATAATGCCAAATACTTACAGCAGTAGCATATGGTTAAGAAAATGATATTTTACTCTAGGTTAAAATGAGTTTTATTCATCTTTTTGCAAGTTGCTGTTGGTTGCAGTTACAGTACTCAGTCATTGACATGCAGGTGAAATAGAATTAGAGAATTATTAAGGTTGGAACGCTCTAAGATCACCTAATGCAACCCCAGCTCATCCCCACACCCACTGACCATATCCCTCAGTGCTACATGTCCACAGTTCTTGAACACCTCCAGCAATGATGACCCTACCACCTCCCTGGGCAGCCTGTGCCAATGTATCACCACACTTTCTGAGAAGAATTTTTTTCCTAGTATCCTACCTGCAACAACAGTATTCTTGATTCCAGCACGCATCAACCAGCCTCCTGATTAAAAAACATCAGTAAAAAGACACTTGTGTACTTTCACCTTGTCTCTAGCTACAGCTCCACAGCATATTATGAACCAGATAATGGAGGAAGAGAAAATCCCTGCTGGGTCCTTACAGGCGGCCAGCAGAAGGACTAAAACAAAAGACCAGGATAACAGCGCATACAAAGGTATCTAACCGCAGTAGCCAATAGACTCCATTAACACTATATTGTCAGATTTTACTTTCCAACACGAAAAAACATCTAAAAATACTCCCTTTCAAACACACCACATCCAGAATTAGTCTCTACAATTAACTGAAAATCTGTTTTCTTACCATTTCCTCTCCTCTTTCACTAATTTGTTATTGAAGTGCAGTTACAATGTTCCCTCTCAAAACTACACAAGTGACACTGATAGACCTTGTCACACATTTATAAAAAGCCTCTCCTGAGACTCATAATCACAGCTACATCCCATGAAGAACACAGCAGTTTTTGAGTTCTGGTGGCCTGAACTCAGCTCTGCTCTACTTCACACATGCGAGGTCTCATTTACCTACACACAGAAGAAAGGAGCCAAGATGTGAAGGGAAGATGACAACAGGACGGAGGAACACTGATTTGGCCTGTCCACACACTTTCACTGTACTAAAGAATTCCATCTATTCGAATTGCATCAAATGAATTTTTTTTGCTAGTTAAAGAAAGCAGAACATATCGTTGCTTAGGCACAATATTTACTACTATCCTTGCTTCAGTTGGAAAAAACACAATCCTAATTTTGGACTCCAAAGCCATTTGGGGCACAACAAGTATGGCTATTTGTCAAACTCTGAATGTCTGCTCCAACTTCAAATCTACATATATGTAAGCAAAGAGCAAGGTAAGCCTCCAACCATCACAGAGTCATAGAATGGCCTGGGTTGAAAAGGACCACAATGACCATCCAGTTTCAACCCCCCTGCTACGTGCAGGGTTGCCAACCAGCAGACCAGGCTGCCCAGAGCCACATCCAGCCTGGTCTTGAATGCCTCCAGGGATGGGGCATCCACAACTTCCTTGGGCAACATGTTCCAGTGCGTCACCATCCTCTGAGTGAAAAACTCCCTCCTAATATCTAACCCAAACCTCTCCTGTCTCAGTTTAAGACCATTTCCCCTTGTCCTATCATATTTACTTTCTTCTAGGAAAGAGAAATTCCTCAAAACCACTGTTACATTTATTTGCCTACAGGGGAAACAGTTTAGAGTGGGTTTTTTTTCAGCCTGTACTGACACCTCATTGCATTACATGGATATTTTGTAGCTGAAGAACAATTAGCTGAGGGGAGTAGACATCTCACAAATACAGATGAAAGAAAGAAAGAAATGCAGGCAAATACTACAGCCCCATCATCTGATAGCAGCAAATCTACTTCAATGCACTGATCAATGAAAGAATCCCTACATTTAACCTTTGGCTTAAAAGATCAGACTGAACATTGTTGGTGCACCTCCATTTAACTCTATAGATATAAAACAGAAAAAAAATATTTCTCAGTACTTCCTGGTGCTAAATAAATTAAGGTCATATTAAAAATCGAGTACAGCAGAGCTGTAGTAAACTGGCCAGGATTTTGATGGCTGAACACACAAATGGATGCTCCTGTTGCTATCAGGAAAACAGATTTGCTTTACACGTAACAGGATGCAAAGTTATCAGCCAGTTCTGTGACCGGGTGCACCAACAGAAAGCTCCAGGCTTTTCATGTTTCGAACGGGTTCTCCAATAAAGGAAGCATTAAGTCATGCTGTTCTCCCTTTGACTCTCTCTGTGGTTTATCACCTCATCTGCTCTCAGCCAATTCCCAAACAGACAGCGAACAGCCCAGTAACGCTGCCACGCTTGACTCACTCATTAAAGCCATCCCTCCACCACAGCTTTCCACCGCCTGTGGTTATAAAGCGTTCCCTTTCCCCATGCTGCACTCTCAAAGTTGGCCATCAGGCAATCTGTCCCACGCGCTTCTCCTCCCTCCCAGCCCCCAGTGAGCCAAGGAGATGAAGGGGAGAGCAGAAAGCAGACATCACGTCCCCAGGGCAGGACCGGGCCGCGCTGCCCTCACCTCGAGCCCACCCCCGGCCTTCTCACCCCATCCCAGCCCCCGTCACACAGCTCCAGGCCCACCTGCCGCCGCTCCGGGCCTCCCCGCTGCCCTCCGCCTCCTGCTCGCCGAGCGGCGCGGCGGTCACATCGTCCTCCACCGTCACGTCGGCAGACCCGGCCGGCAGAGCGGCTGCGGCCGCCCCCAGCCCGAAAGCGGCCTCCACCACCACGGCATCGCCTTGCAGAGCTTCCTCAGCGCCCGCCGCCGTTCCCAACAAGAAGAGAACCGTGAAGGCGGCCAGAACGCTGCGGCACCGCGGGCCCCGCATGGAGGGGCCCCGCCTCAAGGCAGCCGTTAGGGCATGAACGCTGCCAACGCCGCAAACGCCGCTGCGGAATGGGCGCCCGGCGCCCCGCCCGCCCGCCACGTACCGGCACTGCCGCCGCCGCTGCCCGGCCCCTCACGGCGAGGAGCGAGCCCATTGGCTCACCTGCACGTCACTCCGCTCGCCGCTTCTCTCCCATTGGCGCAGCTGAGGGAGAAGGAGGGAGGAAGAGGTGTTTGTCAACAGAGCCGCCGGGCCAATCGGATTCACGCCGCTCTCTCCCCTCCCTGTCAACGAGCGGCCAATCGAAAGCGCATGATTCACCGAGCTGCTCGCGGATTGGTGGAGGCGGCACGCCACATGTGTTGCTGACTGGAGAGCCGGGCTGCCCGGCCCCGCCTCTTCCCGGCCGGCCCTCCGCCGGGCTGGAGACGTGGCTCTTTTACCGTGTCGGCTGGGCGGGAACAGCGGCGCGCGCAACTCGGCGCGTGGGGCGGGGAGGGGCGAGTCGTCGGGCGGGAAGGTGGGGGGCGGGGGCGCTGTTCACGCGCTCTGTGTGAGGAGAGGGCTCCGTGAGGAGATGGGCTTCGTGAGGTGCCCGTTACAGCCAGTGTTTAATAGATGCCGAACTGATGTTGTGTTACAGTTCTTCATTAACCTACCGTGCTATTCTAAGCAAAAACTATTTGAAAAGTGTCATTCGTTGCTTTATAATTGAGTCCACACGCACCATTTCTTGGTACCTGGCCAGGAAGAGTCCTTACCTCCACATTGGCTGTATATCACGGCTGCCCTTTTGAAGGCACGCACCGTCCTGGCACTCCTGTTGCTTTCTAGAGTCTCCCCTGGCCTTTCTAGGCTTCCTGAAGAGGAAAACCGAGGCTCTTTTCCACATCGTGGGCTGCAGTTATCCCTAGAAAAGGGGAGAGCTTTGTTGGTTACTGATAGACCGAAATTCACCACATCGCTGTGAAGTAATTCGCCCACATATCCTAACAAACACAGACCATAAATGTTCAGTGAACACTCTTGCATCATTACTGATGTTTTAATCATGTCCATCTAGTAATGGGCCTCTAGGAGAGCTTTCTGGGGTTTCTGCTGTGCTCAGCCTGCCAGATATGGATTTCCATTGATGTGCTTTGTTTCCAATAACTGCTGTGCTTCACATCGCTTCTCATTTACAGCAACACTTCTCATTTCCTCCATTTTGGCTATTTATCTCCAGCCTGCTAAGAAAACGGGAACGGCCAAAGTGTTTTTGCAGGATATCTCCATACTTCGTTAAGCCAGCACTTCTACCTTTGTGCTGCTTCTTGAAGGTTTATTATGCTTAAGGCAGCAACAGCCTTGTGCAAGTGTCTCTACCACACCCTTGTGTATTACACAGTCACACAGACTGGCCCAGGTTGGAAGGAACCCCAAGGATCATTCACCTCCAACCCCCCCACCACAGGCAGGGCTGCCAACCTCCACATTTAATCCTAGACCAGTCTGCCCAGGGCCCCATCCAACCTGGCCTTGAACACCTCCAGAGATGGGGCATGCACAGCCTCTCTGGGCAGCCATTGCCAGCACCTTACCACCTCCTCACCTTTTTAACTCCTTGTCTTGTATTTCTTCCCACCCCCTATCCCAGATCAGCAGTCTCCCCATTGCTGCCTTTTGTTTTTGGGGGCTCCAGGAGTTTACAAGTGAGTCTTTTCTTCTAGATTCCCCTTCACCACTGCAGCATAAGGAATCACAATCGTAATCTAAAAGCTATTACTTTCCTCGTTTGGAAATGTATTTCTCTAATACACTGATAATCTTATTCAGAAATCCTTAAGCCAAACACTGCAATACAGCTGCATAATTTTCTCTGTGTTAAAAACTTCTGTCAACAAACCCAAACTTCCTGCTTTTTGCAAAGCATGACTCATGCTGTTTTGTCTGAGTGACATAAGAGATCTATTTCAATCATATGACAATAACTTAAAATCCAACCAGCCGTTTATCTGCAAATCAAAGCCTGCACTTGCAGGGCGGATGGATGTTAATAGGAATGACGTTTTACCTAACTCCACTTCAGAACTGCCTGCTTTTCTTGATTAACTCGCTCTTTGAGCACCGAGGCACAGCAGTGAAAGCTCAGCATGCCACCTCGTGGCTGCCCTGCACCAAAGGCCATTAGTAGGCTACAGCGTGATAGTTCATGGCCTCTCATCTCTCCCAGAAAACCTCAGAGCCTCAAAAAGACGCATATAATGTAATTAGTCCATCACCACCTCTGCTGATATCTTTTCATAAGCAGAACAGAATCAAGCACCAGGTCAAACCAGAGATGAGACGTAGGTGTTCCACTGAAGAAATGACACCAAACTGGAGTTCGCAGGATAAAAAATTAGGTATGAAGAATGTAATTGTTGGAATGCCTCCAACAAGGCAGAATGCCACCAGGAGGCTGTGGATGCCCCATCCCTGGAGGCATTCAAGGCCAGGCTGGATGTGGCTCTGGGCAGCCTGGTCTGGTGGTTGGCGATCCTGCACATAGCAGGGGGGTTGAAACTGGATGGTCATTGTGGTCCTTTTCAACCCAGGCCATTCTGTGATTCTATGAATGTAACTGGAGGAACAGGCTTGGAGAGCCACTGCCAACCAGAATAGGAGTTTATCTGGAAAGATGAGCTAGATGTGCTTTAAAATGCTCAATCTACCACATGGCTTCTCATGTGTGTTGGCAGAGTTTCACCTTCATAGGTCTTGCTGTCTTTTTTTTGGCTGTTTCATGTCATTTATCAAATGCACAAGACACATGGCTAACCTGACACCCAGAGGCTCTGCGCCTTCACTAGGGTTTCACTCAAGTTAGCATGCGTTTTGCAGTAGCTTTAAGCAAGGCTTAGTCTGCCACAGCCTCCCACTGCCAACTGGCTGCTCTCGCTGCCTTCCTCATACAGGCAGAAGGTCAGGAAAACTGACTTTTAGTTGTTTTATTGCTCAGAAAAAAAAAAGCAGCTTTCTGCCAACATGTGGAAGGATCAGGAAAACTTGGCAAGGGATGGACTGGAGGGTGGGAACACATCCTTTTGAGGACACTGCTTAGCCGGAGCAGCTTATGCTAGTTATAACATTCCCACTTAGAGTTGTTATGTGTTAAGTTTGGCTGAGCCAGCTCAACCTCATCTACCTGGCAAGAAACTGCTCTTGTTGCCTTTGTGGCAAGGCGAATCAGTTCAGCACAGGGTCAGGGGCATGCCAGAGCCGGTGCAATCTGTATACCCAGGACCAGAGTGCATGGCGGGTGGAGGGAGTAAAGAGCAGAATCTTGTCTTTTTGTCAACAGCAAGCTGTTATCTCAGCTACTGTGTAATTTCCTAACATGTAATTTCAGCCTCAGAGGCAGGATTTAGCACTCGGAATCGTACAGCCTGGGAGTCCATGCTTCTCTGCTCTTCAGTGTGGCATTTTGCTAAGGTTAACATCCTGTTGGACAAGGAAAACGTCTGTTCAAACAAAGCAGGTTCAAGCATCTGCCTCTGTGCTGAAGCAGAGATGAGTGTGGCTCCCAGAGAGGCTTTGACAAGGGACAAACACGGGCTTGTACAAAATGATTTTGAGCCATTTGCAGATAGAGCTGGTTGTCACTCAAGGGAAATCCATTTCTCAAAGGTCTTGTGCTCTCTTTTTTTTTTTTGTGCATAAGCAATTCTCAGCACACCATATGTTAAATATTCTGGGAAAGATTGTCTCGTGCTCACTGGATCTGCAAGCTACTGGGATAAAATGACCAGGAAAGTTCGTTGCCAGCTAACAGAAATCTCCAAACCACCAGTCACATGCCCTTAATAGCAAGTCACCTGCTCTGTACAGAAAGGTAAGGCCTTAACTCACACAGATAAGCCTGGGTAATGATAATAGAGCCTTTGTTGAAAGAACACCCCATTGTTCAAAGACTGGTGTGCCTGCCCAGGGAAAACAAAAGGAAACGTTTCCAGCCTTTAAAAATCACAGCAGAATTGGAGAGGTTGGCAACAAAACAAGTCAGTCATGCATAGATTTTTTTTTTTTTTAAGTCAACAGCAGCTTTTCTGTTGTGCAAATCAAACAGGGATCGTTCTCTGCTCATTGTGCTCTGACCTTGTACCTGCAACTCCCATCAGCCTCAGTGCAATTGCAGCATAGAGGTTTTTTTTTACCGAGATGCCTGTGCCTGGTCCCTGAAAGAAGACTTCCATCAGGTTTTATGCTGTCTTGTGAGTTCTGCTTGGCACCTGCATAAGTTCTTTTTTTATGATAAGGGTGGCGAGGCACTGGTACAGGTTGCCCGGAGAGGTGGTGGGTGCACATCCCTGGAGACACTCAAGGTCAGGCTGGACAGGGCTCTGAGCACCTGATGGAGCTGTGGATGTTTGTGTTCACTGCAGGGGGGTTGGACTCGATGGCCTTCAAGGTCCCTTCCAACATCTCCCCATCTCTCCTGTAGGGAGTACCCTTTAGGTACTGGAAGGCCACACTGAAGTCTCACCAGCGCTTTCTCTCCTTCAGGCTGAACACTCCCAGCCTGTCTCCACAGCAGAGGCACTCCATCCTCTGCACATTCCCACGTCTTCCTCTGGATCCTCTCCTACGTCTCCAGGTCCTTGTGGCGCTGGGGGCTCAGGGGAAACACTTCCGTGCGCCCTACAGGAGAACCCCAACCCTCCATCCTCAGTGGCAAACCGCGGTACAGACGCGTTGCCGTGCCGTGCCGCGTTCAGTCATGCATTGTGGGAGCTGTAGTCCGCAGCTTGCCGCACTACAAGTCCCAGCCTCCCGAAGGAGGAGGAGGAGGACGGCGAGGAGGAGGAGTAAGAAAGGGAGCCGGCTCGGCCCAGGCCTGCAGCCCGCACGGGAGAGCCCCCCGGGGGCGGGCCGCGGCGGCATGCGGCTCCCCGTCCGGCTCGGCCCGCTCCGCAGCACGCCCCTGGCTGCCCGGCCGCCGGGGAGGGGCAGGGCCAGGGCCAGGGCCGGCGGGCGGAGAGCCTTCAGCCGCGGGCGGCCCGGCGGTACCATGGCTGAGGAGGCCAAGAGGCTGGCAGCCTGCGCGGCGGTGGACAAGCACGTCCAGGTGAGGCACCCGGGGCTTCTCATCCCCTGCCCTCCCTGCTTCGCCGTGGGGCAGCCCGAGTTAGGAGCCAGGTCTCGTGCCTCCTAACTTTCCCCGTGCCCACCGCTCTGAGCTGGAACTCGGGGAAAAGCTCGGGCTAAAGCGACTGTCCCAAACCTTAGGGTGCTCTGAGCCCTGACCAGGGGTGCTCCCAGTCCTCTGCTGGGCTGTAATCATTCCCTCCGTGCTGGTGGGACACCAGCTGTGCAGGCTGATGGTGAGCGCTTGGATGGTCAATGGTTAAAGCTGAGTGGTGGCTTATCAGAATGTTTGCTGTGCAAGCTGTGTTGCAAGAGCAGTGATGAAAGGGCATCAAGGCTCTGCCAAGGAACCCGATGTGAGCATTGAGGGGAAAAAAACCCAGACCCATTAAGCTCCATGCTGTCCCATAAATATTTCACTTATTTTACAGCCTTTTCTTCCTCCTCCAAAGCTGTCTGGGTGATGGGATCAGCTCCTGGCTGAAAGCAAACCTTGGAGTTGTACACTTCGGGTTTTGCAGCAAAATGCAACTCCTAAGTCTGGGCTTTTGCGCTGTTCTGTGGTTAAGCAAACTTATAGTGATGTTTCTGTCTGCATCCCAACTGATTAAAGTTGAGGGTTTGGTCAACGATTCAGTAAAATAGGCAGCAGTGGGAGTAGCATTACAATATTTGCTGTGTGAGTTGGTATGAAGCAATGGCGGAGAAGCAAGTTTGGAGTCCCCACTGAACAGCTGGATACTCTCAGCTATTGCAGTAGATCTGTTTCCTCTTTGGCTTCTATCAGAAGGGTGCAGCTGCTTTTTACAACAGCTTTGTGCATGGCCGTTGCTATCACTGTTAGCAGAAGGAGCCGTGTAATCTTCAGAAATGCTGACTTCAGAAACACAGCTGCAGGCTCCATGTGGAAGATGCTGCTGTGTTCAAGCTTAGTTGTGTAGGACAAGTCTCTCCTGCTCGACTCTGGCGTTAGGGTTGTTATCCGTGCTCGCACCCATCCCAAAGAGCAGCTCCTTGGGAAGCCCATGGCAGAACTTGTGAGGAACTGGGGGGATTCACAGAGGAGAGCTTTTTGTCTCTTTTTCTTTTTTTAATTTAATTAAAGGTAGGCATAAGTACCACAGTGGACTGAAGATCCCTAAGAGGAAAATGAGGCTCTCACTGTCCCTTTAAGGCACTCAAGAAGCTGTCCCAGCCCTTGGAGTTGAGGGCAAGGAGTCCAAACTGCCTCCTACATGGCCAAAACAAGCCTTGCTCCTCTTCCCTTGCAGCTGTTGTGCTTGGCTCCAGCAGGTGAAACTCAGAAACACGGGTGCTGTAGGGTTTCTCCTGTAGTAGTGTTGCTGGCAGTGTTGCAAGCATATGGCTGTGACCTGTTGCTTTCCCCTTTTGCAGAGTCACGGTGGTTAGGAAGGGCTGGAGCTGTTGTGTGCTGGGTTTCTGAGAACTGTTATGTTTTTTCTAAGCTTTCAATGTGCAGAAGGAAGGGAAATCATTAATCCTGGGGGACTGCAATGCCTTGAGCCCCACCTTTCCAGGCAGGCTCACGTCCCATTAACATTTCAGTTGATCAAAATGCTGTAGCTGTGGCATTGTCCACAACTTGTTGCACATGGAGGATAGTTCCTAAGCTGCTTAACATCCGAGAAGTGACACTCAGCAGCTCTGTGCCTGCAACTCCAGCTGGGTTGAAATTGAGCATCTGAAGTCTCTGTAGTGATGTTGTGCCTCCTTAAGTCAATTTCAGCTTTGGATCCCATCCAAAGAAGGGGCAATTACACTGAAAATGAGTGTATAAGAGGCAGCAGGTAACTCTGGCTGGATGGGAAGTTGAGAGGATAATAACTGCAGACTTTTATAGAGCATCCTCTTGGGAAGTAATAAATCCATGCAACCTCAGCCTGTGGCATGCTTTGGAAGCATGTCTGTGTTGTGGATGAAGCCACAGTGATCTGTAAGCCAGACCAGAAGCAGAGAAAGCCCAGGGCTGAGCTGTGATCCTCTCC